>NW_026596039.1:6624763-6634584 GCF_907164565.1 Psammomys obesus | reverse complement strand
GTGTGGTGTGGTGTGGTGTGGTGTGGTGTGGTGTGGTGTGGTGTGGTCTGTCCGTGGTCGTCTACTGTCAGTGCTGGCTTCTGTGTCTGCAGAGTGTGCCCAGAGGTCTCTTCCTTTGGGTGTCACTGATTGTTCCTATTCGTGCCTGTGTCTTGGCCACTGTGGGCCAGTCTACATCAGTGCACGGTAAATTCTTGCGGGAATTGCTAGGCCTACCTGGCTGGTGCTCTTCTCTCAGCAGCCTGGAGGCCAGTCCCTGATCACCATGGAATTGCTTCTAAGCCAAGCTACCCTCCGGCACACACTGCTGCTCCTGCCAGCCCTCTTAAGTTCAGGTACACCACTGTTCATCTTTTAGCTAACCATTTAAGGAGCCAGAGGCCCCTCTTGGCCCTCCTTGCTTGCATCTCCTCTCAAGGTACTCACTCCAGGCTTCATAGCTGGATTCCCCTATCCTCACTTCCCTACCCTGGGTCCATCCAGGCCCTGGTGAGAGAAGCCAGCTGCCCTGTCTCTTAGCCTGCTGCCTGTCTGTAACTGGACCTCACCCTGGTCTCTCCAAGCCCCTCAGAGGCTGCCTTCTGTGTTCCAGGTCAAGGAGAGCTGGCACCACAAATTGATGGTCAGACCTGGGCTGAGAAAGCACTTCGGGAGAATGAACGCCATGCCTTCACCTGTCGAGTGGCAGGAGGTTCTGCCACTCCCCGGTTAGCCTGGTACCTGGATGGACGGCTACAGGAGGCCACCACCTCGAGACTGCTGAGTGTGGGCGGGGAGGCCTTCTCTGGAGGCACCAGCACTTTCACTGTCACTGCCCAGCGAGCCCAGCATGAGCTGAATTGCTCCTTGCAGGACCCAGGGAGTGGCCGGTCAGCCAACGCCTCTGTCGTCCTCAACGTGCAATGTGAGCATCCCTAAGGTGTGCAGGAAGAGACATTCCTGGACCCCCAGCAGAACATTTTTTGAGTTTTGTGTGTTTTGTTTTGAGACAGTCGTACTAGGTTGGCCTCAGACTTGCAAATCTCCTGCCTCAGCCTCCCAAGCAATGAGATTCCTGGCATGCATAACACATTTAACTTTAACAGGACATTCACAAACATTAAGCACTTATCTTACTTTCTCCTCATTGATCTTAAGAGGGAATTTTTATTTTATTCCTATTTTACAAATGAGAAAGTGAGGCACAAACAGGTTGAGCAGTCTGCCCAGTATCAGACACAATTAAGAAGTAGGGCCAGGATTCAAATCTAGATCCTTTGTCTGGCTTTCTACTTTTTTTTTTTTTTTTCTCTGTGTAGCTCTGGCTGTCCTGGAACTCAATCGGTAGCTCAGGCTGGCCTCGAACTCATAGAGTTCTGCCTGTCTTGCTCTGCCTCTCAAGTACTGGGATTAAAGGCACGAACCACCACATCTGGCTCTAATCCTTTTTATTTTTATTTTATGTTATTTTATTTTATTTCTGAGACAGGGTTTCTCTCTGTAGCCTTGGCTATCCTGGAACTCTTTGTAGACCAGGCTGGCCTCAAACTCACAGAGATCCAGTGGCCTCTGCCTCAAGTACTAGGATTAAAGGCGTATGCCACCATGCCTGGCTTCCCCTTTTTATTTCTATACTTTGAGAATTTTTTCGCATTTAGTACATAGCCAAGGTTGACTTTGAACTTCTGATCTTCTTGTTTCTAACTCCCTAATCCTAATCCTGTGCCACCATGCCTGTTTCATGTGCTATGAGGACTGAACCTAGGACTTTGCACATGGTAGGCAAATATTCTACCATCTCTGCTACATCTCCAAGAGTGGCCCCAAACTGGAAATCCCCCTGGCTCAGATTCCAGAGTGCTGAGATTATAGGCATGTATCACCACACCTGGTTTTGTGCTTTGCTAGGCATTAAACCAGAGTGTTATACATGCTAGGCAAGCACCTTACTGGCTGAGCCACATACCCAAGCCCTGGCTTTCTACTCCTAATTACTATAAACTGAAGCTGTACCAGCAGGCCCAGCTGCCTGTTTCTTCCTGTTCTGAGGAGAAGCCCAGGCCCTTGCTCCTATCCACATTTGGGAAGAAAGGGCAAGGGTGAAGGGCTGTGATGAAAACATTATTCTCTGCTCTGCTCTAGTTAAACCAGAGATTGCCCAGGTCGGAGCCAAGTACCAGGAAGCTCAGGGCCCAGGCCTTCTGGTTGTCCTGTTTGCTCTGGTGCGGGCCAACCCCCCTGCCAATGTCACCTGGATTGACCAGGATGGGCCAGTGACTGTCAATGCCTCTGACTTCCTGGTGCTGGATGCTCAGAACTATCCCTGGCTCACCAACCACACTGTGCAGCTGCAGCTCCGCAGCTTGGCGCACAACCTCTCAGTGGTGGCCACCAACGACGTGGGCGTTACCAGTGCCTCACTTCCAGCTGCAGGTGGGTGACTGGCCTGGCAAACCCTCAGGTGGGTGCAGGGGTCCTGGATGGAAAGGGAGGACTTGTTGCTCTGAGGGTGGACCTTGTGGATGCGTTGTCCCCAACCACCCCGGGCAAGGGCAGAGCAGCTGGACGCATGGCATGTCAGGGTTGCGGGCACTGCCCACATGGAAACTAACCGGTGGACAATCTGCAGGGCTCCTGGCCACCCGAGTAGAAGTGCCAGTGCTGGGCATCGTTGTGGCTGCAGGGCTTGCCTTGGGCACTCTAGTGGGGTTCAGTACCTTGGTGGCCTGCCTGGTCTGCAGGAAAGAGAAGAAAACTAAAGGTAGGGCCAGAGGCGATGGAGGCCGAGGGGGGTGGAAGAGTAAGAGTGAAGTTGGGGGTGAGCAGCAGAGGTGGCAGGTGGAGGTGGGTGGAGCGGGCCATCTCTGACATTTGGCCGAGCACTTGCAGGGCGTGGCTGTGGGTGAGGCTACAGGCAGCAGGAACAGGTACAGGAAAGCTGTCTCTGGTCCCAGGGCCGGGACTGGGCATTTGAGAGACTCTTGGCTCAAAGGTCTTGAGTCTGAAAAGGCAGGTGGTCAGAGCCCAGCATGGGAGGCCACACTGACTCTGTGACATGGCTTCTTTGTCCTCAGGCCCCTCCCGGCGTCCTTCTCTGATATCTAGGTAATGCTTCCTTGGGCTGGGCAGATGGGCTGAACTAAAATGCAAGGAATTAGATTTTGAAATGAAAGGACATGTGGTGACCTGAGGCTTGTGGGAGGTGTGGACCGAGCCTCAAAGCGGACTGCATACCTGCTGGCGTCTTAGCCTTTGTCTATCCTGTAGTGACTCCAATAACCTGAAGCTGAATAATGTGCGGCTGCCACGGGAGAACATGTCCCTCCCATCCAACCTCCAGCTCAACGACCTCACTCCAGACCTCAGAGGTATGTCCGAGACCGCAGCATCTCTCCCTGCGCTTAATGTTCAGAACTTCTAAGAAAGTTCTGACAACGCCTCCTGGTTCTCAGGAGGAGACGTGTCCTGGGCACAACCTCCTTTGCCACCCACAGGGAAAGCAACAGAGCGGCCAGTGGCTCAGCATAGCAGCCGTCCAGAGCTTCTAGAAGCCGAGCCTGGTGGCCTCCTCACCAGCCGAGGTATGAAACAGAGACTGTTCTCCTCTACCTCCTCTTCCCATACCTGTGCTTATACACAATGCCTCTGAATGCTGGGAGCAGAGAGGGCTCCCCCAAGCTCCAGAGAACCAGGGTTACAAAGCCCCTCGAATCTCTGACCCACAGGCTTCATCCGTCTCCCCATGTTGGGCTACATCTACCGAGTGTCCAGCGTAAGCAGTGATGAGATCTGGCTCTGAGCCTGAGGGTGAGGCATGAGGCCCAGGTGGCCTGTGGGCTTCCCGGAGTACCCACCCCAATGCCTCCTTCAGGCTCTCCTCTGCCTGGCCACGTTATGACCATGAAGAAGCCATGCCACTGCCACCTGGCCCTGCTAGGAGGGGTGCCCTCTGGGTCATGCATGTGTATTTCTTGCACCCTAACCTGCAGGGCAGGGGTACCCTCGGTAAGCCCACTGGTCAGAACTAAGGCCCTTGCGCTCACTCAGTTTGGGGCCCTGCATGTGGTAACCTGGCCCAGCTGATGGAACTCTAGCCAGGTGTGTTCAGGTGTCACCCAACAGCTAAGAGATGGGCTACTGTATGTCCCACATTAGTATCCTCTGCACCTCACCCAGAAGACAGAGGGGTGCCTATGTGGGGGACAGGCGGGTCCCTGCACAGCTCAGATGTCCTTCCTATGCTATGCAGCTTTCTTCCCTCAGGGAAAACATAGCCCCTGCTCTCCGCATAGAGCCAAACTGTCCTTTGCTCAGGAACCAGCCCCTGCCCGGGGACCTGGCCAAGCACAAACTAGTCTCTTTGGCTGCATGTCTTTCTGACCTTTTGTCCCCACCTCCTCTTGGGCATCACAGGTCATACATTTGACCTTCTTCACTGGGCATTAGGCCTCCACTGGCCGAGGGGCCCAGATGCCAGCCTTTGGTATTAGCACAAGAAGAGCAGGAAGAGGTGACAAGCCTGCTGGTTCCCAGGACGGCTTGTAGCTAGTGTTTTGTACAAGTGTTTGCACTTTAAGCACATTCCCCGGGAAAGAGGAGGGCCCAGGGCCTTCTTGGGATCCCCATGTTTGGCCTTCAGCGATTCACTGTGAGTGTTCTGAGCACTCAGGATTGATGGTTTCCCTCTCTGCATGTCTCTCCCACCATGCAGCCGCATCCCTGACCAGTCCCTGGCTGCCCCATCCTGTTCTCTAGGGGATGGCCACAGTAGGCACGTAATTCAACAATGTCAGAAGTTTTAGGGGAGACAGAAAGCGGAAGCCCACAGAGCTCCAAAGAACTAAGAATATTTTTTAAAACGCATCATGAAAATGATTACGGAACAACAGAGTATATTTTCCCTTCTTAGTATCTTGTTTTATAATTTTCCTCACGTTACTGGTTAGAGCCGTGCTGCACACACAGTAAACTACTTTGATCGGATAAATACGTTTGTTCATTTCTTCAAAAATATTTTTTTGTGTTTCTTTTTTGAAACCGGGACTCATGTAGTCTAAGCTAGCCCTGAATTCAGTATTGGACAGAGACAATGTGAACTTCAGATCCTCCTGCCTTTACTTCTCAAGTGGTGGAATTACAGCCATGTATCACAACCCTCATTTTCCAAGTACGTGTTAAAATGAACCACACTCCCTCTCTTTCTTTTTGCTGTGCTGGTGGTGGAACCTGGGGCCTGGTGTTCCCCACAAATGCTCTGACAGGGCATAAATGGTAGATTTTCTCCTCCCTGTCCCCCACCTCCTCCTCCTTTTACATTTTCAACAGTTTCATAACCACGGAGTAGCACAGAGGATCATGTCCTGCACAAAACACAGCAGATTTAAACAGAAAAAACACAGAGCACTTCACGAATTTCCATGCCATCCTTGTGAAGGGGCTGTCCCAATCTTCTCTGTATTACATGAGTTTTCCATCATGCAGCAAGCACCTGGGTGCCCACCAAGAGCAGCAGTTCAGTGTGTTAGTTATTGTGGAGCATCAACTACTGTAAGAGCTGTAGCCAAGACAGTCTGTTCCGTGATAACCTAATGGAACATCTGAGCTCCTATCACAGCACACTGCCCCTCCTCATGAGGTAAATACTAATGCTAATGTAAGAGAGCAGAGCGCCTGACTTGGGGTCAGAGTGAGGCAGCAACATAGCCTCAAGCCTCACATGATCACAGCTGCTTTGAGTTTGTAAGACAGTTAACAGTCTGTGTGTTGGTCTATCAGGCTGACAGTGGAGCCTTTCCTCCACTCCACTGTGGCCCCACTTTCTTCCCATCAGTACTTGGCTCCATTACTTATTCAGTTGCTTAAGCCCAAAATACCTTGGAGTCATCCTTGCTGCCTTTCTCTCCAGCCCGTCTAGTCTACCACCAGGTTGTTGGTTCTCCCTCTACTGGCACATCTCTCAGGGACAAGGACCACTGAAGCCTCGAACAGAGGGGCCTTGCTTGGATCTCCCTCCCCAGCATCCTAGCAAAAGATCACATTCTTTGGGTCCAGTGGTATTGCTACATATTTGTCCTGGAATCAATCAAGCCTGTGCAATGAGGTCCCCATAAAAATTCCAGAGGCCAGGGCTCAGAGCTTCCAAACAGACAAAGGAGGCAAAGGGAAGAGGATAATGAATTCATGCTAGCCTGAGCTACAGAGTGAACTGGCCATTCTGGGCTGTAAAGACAGCCAGTCTAAAATTAACGCGATTGCTTTAAAATTCAAAAAGACAAGTCAGATGCATGTTACCTTCAGGCGCCTCCCTGCATCTGACTACGTGAAAACTCTCCACGCCCTGACCTTTGAGGTTTCCAGGGAGACTTCACACAAAGGCATAGCTGAAAACATGTGACTGGGCAAAAACTGTCTGACCTAATGCTGTGGATATGGTGGGGTACCCAGTAGGATCTAGAAATTCCTCAGAATTTCTTCCTTGCTAATAAAGGGCAAAACCCCATTTAAATGAGGGTCTTGGTCTATTATCAGCCAAGTAGGTCAAAGGATTTAAGAATAAGCTGGGTTTGGCTCAATATACCTGTACGCCTAGGGCATGGGAGGTAGAAATGGAGGCAGTTCTTCAAGACCAGCCTGTATAGATAGTTCAAAGCCAGGCTGGGATACATGGGACCCTGTCTCACAACCCCCAACAAAAGTAAAATAAAAGAGCCTGAGAGGGTAAGAGCAAATGTCTGATTGCCTTGAGGAAGAGATGCAGCTTTTGTGGCCTGGTTGGGGAGAAAAGAGCAGGTGAAGGAGGACAGGAAGTCAGAGACAGAAAGAACATGCGTCTAAGAGGCAGAGGCAGGCCTGATCAGAGGCCCCAGCCTTATCCTAGTCACTCTGGAAATCATCAGGGCAATGGGGAAGTAATGAGCCAGGAGCCGTGGGTGAAAATCAGTATGTATTCTGTCACAACCTGACAGAACATTCTGTGTATAAAATCACTTCCAGTTAACTCAAAGTGTCTTCGGGAGCTCCTCCCCCAACCTGTGTCCTGTGGCTCCCGGAAATCCAGTTCTTCCAACTCAAATGCCCACAGCAGTGTGGATCCTTCCTTCCTCGGGGAAGGCAACTGGAGGCAGGTGGAACCCAGGGGCAAATGTGTGCCTTGCTCTTGCAGACAAGGCAGCAGGCCTCGTGTGGCCCAAGTCCAGTTGTGGAGCAGGCAGATGTTAGGCTGCCCACAGAGACAATGTCTTCATCTGACTTGGCAGCACAGCCCCAGGAGGTGGCTCAGATAAAGGTCAGTGTCTCTGCATCCCCAGCCTGCGAGGCAGTGTTGGATGGAGGGGTAAATGCTTTCTTGCCTTCAGCGAGAGCTTTAAAATGCTGCAAGAAGGGAGACACCATTTGGAATATGCTGGTGACTACATTTTAGCAAGGATGACCACTTTAAAACCCCTTTAAGATAAACTAAGCATGGTGGCACAGGCTTGTAATCCCAGCAGTTGGGAGGCCAAGGCAGGAGGATCACTGTGATTCTACAACTAGCCTAGACTACATGAGCGAGCTCAACCTTGCCACTTGCATCTATGAGGCTCTTTGCTTCTGTATGTAGATCCTCACTGAGCTCCATCTAAAGCCCACCCCAGCCACCTCTGCTGCTCACTCAATCATGGGAAGGTTAATGGTGACCCCAGATGAGAACACAGTCACAGAAGGGCCCTGCACAGCTTCAGTGTACCCCACTGCTTGTCTCACCTGAGAGTTCTTGAATTCTGAGTAGAGGGAAAAGAGCAGGTGGAGGGACTGAATCCGGCTCTTGTAGAAAGGAATGTCCAGGATAGCTGCAACAGAGAAGAGCTCACAGGGAGAGAGACAAGCACGCTCCAGAACTGGGGGCACTTTTGTTTAGGATGCCAGTCCCCTCCCAGAAAGGACACGTTATCTTAGGGTCCGATGCTCCAACCCCAACAACCTCCAACCCCAACAACCCCCCTCCCCCGGGAGGGCTGTCAACAGCACAGCTGGCTTCCAGTGAGAACTGCAAACTAAGACACTACTGTGCAGGGCTCAGCAAGCCCTTCCAACGGCCTAGAACACAGCTGACAAAGATGGGGCTGGGGAGCGGGGAGGAGCTTACCACAGATCATGTCAATGTACTCGGTCAGGCTGCAATCAATCTCGACCGTGGGCAGACTCACCTACAAGAAACAGAGGGTAGACCACAGTCAAAAGGCTCAATAGGGTTGAGCAAGGCGGTGCATGCCTAAAATCCCAGCACTTTGGGAGGCAGAGGCAGAAGGATCTCTGTCAATTCGAGGCCAGCCTGCCTGGTCTACAGAGTGAGTCCAGGACAGCCAAGGCTACACAGAGAAATCCTGTCTCAAAAAAACAAACAAAAAAAAGTATGCTTAGAGAGCTTATAATATGACTAGCTCAGTGGTAAAGCACTTGTCTGCCATTCATGAGGGCCTAGGTTCAAACTCCAGGACTGGGAATGGACAGAGAAGAAAGCTTATTTAGATTTAAAGAAAATACAAAAACAGGATAGTGGTCACTTTGGAAGGGGAGGGAAGGGGTGTCTGGAAGGCTGGCGGTGTACTGTTCACTGATCTAACATGTTGGTTACATACGTATGTTACGTTGGCAAAATGATCAAGTTTTACGATAGGCATACATTTCTATCATGGGTTCTAGTTCAGGGGCTGGAGAGATGGCTCAGAAGTTAAGAGCACTGGCTGCTTTTCCAGAGGACCTGGGTTCAAGTCCCAGAACCCACATGGCAGCTCACAGCTGTCTAACCCAAGCTCCAGTGGATCCGACTCCCCTCACACAGACATACATGTAGGCCAAATATCAAATGTACATAAAAACAAGACAAATAAATAGTGTTCGAGTGATAACACAGGAAGAGAGAAACACTGGATGGATGCCACACTTACTCCTGCTCCTTCCCACTCACCTTTCCCAACAGTTCTTCAAACTCTGGGGACCACTCCTGCATCAGCGTGTCAATGTCAGGCATAGGCCTAAAAGTAGAGAAGTAAATATGAAGAGGAATCATTGGCCAGTGACCTCAGCCACTTCTAAACCAGGTCCTCAACTGGGCACACAGGGTTTCAGGAGAACCTAGAATGGAAAATCAAATTTACCAGGGCATGGTTTGAAGCAGCCAGCTAAGTAACCATAACAGAGAACTCACATCTTTGCACCTGCAGTCTGTGCCAGCAGCTGCCACTTCCCTATTTTAAATGAAGTACAGTGTAAATGTCTATTTTTTTAAGGACCTCAGGCTGATCCAATTTAACACCCCCCCCAGGTTTTGGCCTTTCCTCAGGAGCAAGGGGTCACCAATGGTGACAATTTCTATAAACTGCAGCAGTGAAGTCGTATGTCTGCCAGGTATCGTCATGCAGGAGGCAGAGAGGCAGGAAGACTATGAGCCGAAGGCCAGCCAGACTACACAGTGACCTGCAGTTATAACCACCTGGTGTAGTGCACAGTCGCAGGGGGCTTAGAGCGGTGTAACTCAGAGATGCTTTCAATCCAGGTGTCGATGGCTTTGGGATTTTTTTCTGCATCTTCCAGGCTCTTTACTTTCATATGTTGCTAGAAAAATAAAGAGAACAATGATATAGATAATTATAATGAAACCTATTATTTTGTATAATGACTGTTATTCATCTGAGGTTTGTGTGTATTGTTGCTGTTTTATGTCAACTCGATACAAGCTAAAGTCATCTGGGAAGAGGTGTCTGCTGATGAGGAATAGTAATCTGCCCTGTGGGCATGTCTGTATGGCATTTTCTCGGTTGATGATTGCTGTAGGACCCAGCACACTGTGGGCAGTGCCACCC
>NW_026596039.1:6518242-6624753 GCF_907164565.1 Psammomys obesus | reverse complement strand
GGTTGCACAGAAAAACCAGCCTGTGGACCAGCCTGGTCTATAGAGTGAGTTCCAGGACAGCCAGGGCTACACAGAGAAACCCTGTCTCAAAAAACCTAAAATTAAAAACAATAGGAAAATACTCATAAAAAGAAAATAAAAGTAAAAAAATTTAAAAAGAAGAAAGAAGGGGCTGGAGAGATAGCTCAATGATTAAGAGCATTGGCTGCTCTTCCAGAGAACCCAGATTCAATTCCCAACACCCACATGGCAGCTTACAACTGTCTGTAACTCCCATCCCATGGGGGATTGACACTCTCATACAGACATGCATGCAGGCAGAACACCAATGTACATAAGATAAAAATAAAAAAGAAATATCTTTTTGGTTTTCTGTTGCACAATAAAAAACACAATATAGTTTAGCATATATTTATAAAAAAAAGCTAGAAGGAAGTCCCCTGTTGGTGGCACACACATGAAATAGCAGCACAGGGGAGGCAAAAGCAGGACTACTGTGAGTTTGGCACCAAGCCCAGGAAGGTTGGAAGAGGGCATCAGGTCTCCTGGAGCTGGAGTTAGGAATCTGCTATGTGGTGCTAGGAATCGAACCTGAGTCTTCTCTAAGAGTAGCCAGTACTCTTAACTGTTGAACCATGTTTCTCTCCCATTTAAAGAAAAGGCTGAGAAAGGCTTCATATTTCTGTTCTTGTTTTTTTTTTTTTATTATTTGTTTATTTGTTTGAGACAGGGTTCTTCTGTGTAGTCCTGGCTGTCCTTGAACTTGCTCTGTAGACCAGTCTGGCTTTGAACTCACAGAGATCCGTGTGTCTCTGCCTCCAAGTGCTGGTATTAAAGGTGTGCGCCATCACTGCAGAGCTGGACTTACTATGCATTAGTGTTTTACCTCCATGTATGTCTGAGTGAGGGTGTCATATCTCCTGAAATTGAAGTTACAAACAGTTGTAAGCTGCTATGTGGGTGCTGGGAATTGAACCCAGGTTTTCTGGAAGAGCAGTCTGTGCTCTTCCACCACTGAGCCATCTCTCCAACACCATTGTTGTTTTATTAGTTTGTTTTTTTGTTTTTTTTTTTCAGACAAGATTTCACGTAGCCTACGCTGGCTTTAATCTTGCTATGTAACCAAGGATGACCTTGAATTTACACCTCCCAAGTGCTAAGATTTATTGTTTTTGAAACTTATATTTAAAAGACAAGACTTAGAAAGCTGCTGTGAGAATCTTTTTTGTTTTGGTTTTTCAAGACAGGGTTTCTCTTTTTAGTCTTGCCTGTCCTGGACTCGCTTTGTAGACAGGTCGGCCTCAAACTCACAGAGATGTCTGCCTCTGCCTCCCAGAGTATACTGGGATTACAGGCATGCGGCACCATACCCAACTGCTGTGAAATTCTTAATCTTTGTTTTCTGTTACTGTCCATAATTAGATCCCTGAATATTGCCGGGCCTTAGAGGAAAATGAAATATCTGAGCACTGTTTTGATTTGATTTTTGCTTTTGATGAAATTGTTGCCCTGGGATATCGGGAGAATGTTAACCTGGCACAGATCAGAACCTTCACAGAAATGGACTCTCATGAGGAGAAAGTATTCAGAGCAGTCAGAGAGGTAAGTAAGGCCTTCTGAGACTGAAACTTTGTGTGTCTTTCTCTTAGCTTTCATTAATCTGGTTTTCCAGGTTTTGCTTGCTAATGTAGACTGTACTGAAAGCTACAAACAAGTATGTCTTTTTCCACAGACTCAAGAACGTGAAGCTAAGGCTGAGATGCGGCGTAAAGCAAAGGAATTACAACAGGCCCGAAGAGATGCAGAGAGACAGGGCAAAAAAGCACCAGGATTTGGGGGATTTGGTAGTTCTGCAGTGTCTGGAGGCAGCACAGCAGCCATGATCACAGAGACTATCATTGAAACTGATAAACCAAAAGTGGCACCTGCACCAGCCAGGTATTGTCAAGTGTATTACCGGCAGCCCTAGGTGGCAGAGGAGGGCTCCAAAAGTGTGTGTTTCTAAGCTCACTATAAATAATGAGGGACTTAATGAAGTAAGCTGTAATACTAAATTTGGATACATAAAAGACAGGAATAAGGAGATATCTGTTATTTTCCTTTTGTTTATAAGAGAGTTCTACAAATTACACCATGATTTCTTCATTTCTTATGACAGTTTTATATGGAGAAGGAAGGGGTATTTAACTGTGGAATATTGAATTTTTAAAGATTTATTATTTTATGTGTATGATTGCTTTGCCTACATGTATGTATGTGCATCATGTTTGTGCCTGATGTCTGAGAGGCCAGAGGAGGGTGTCAGATCACCTTGAACTGGAGTAATAGGTGTGAGCAGCCTTATTGGTACTGAGAACTGAACCCAGATCCTCTGCAAGAGCAGCAGGTGCTCTTGGAATATTTTAAAATTTTTGATTTAAAAAAATTTTTGTGCATAGTCATTTATCAGAATGGAAGATGGTAAGTTTTCATCAGACCACTTATGATTATAAAATTATAACTGTTGGGACTGGAGAGATGGCTCAGAGGTAAAGAGCACTGTCTGCTCTTCCAGAGGTCCTGAGTTCAATTCCCAGCAACCACTGTGGCTCACAACCATCTATAATGAGATCTGGTGCCCTCTTCTGGCCCATAGGCACACATGCAGGCAAAATAATGTTTGGGGGTTTTGTTCTTTGACTATATATTTACTTGTTTTGTGTTCTTTCACTTAGACCTTCAGGTCCCAGCAAGGCTTTGAAACTTGGAGCTAAAGGCAAGGAAGTAGATAACTTTGTGGACAAATTGAAATCGGAAGGTGAAACTATTATGTCTTCTAATATGGGGAAACGTACCTCAGAAGCAACCAAAGTGCATGCTCCACCCATTAATATGGAAAGGTAAGCAGTGACTTCTTCAAGAAAAAAACAATATAATTTTTTTAATAGTCTTTTTAAAAATTTGTTATGTTTTTCTTTAAGATGGGTTTTACCATGTAGCCCTGGCTGGCCTGGAACTCAACTGTGTAGATCAGGCTGGCCTCAGACTCAAAAGAGATCCTCCTGCCTCTGCCTCTCAAATGCTGGAATTAAAGTTAAATATTAACATGCCTGGATATTTTTATTATTTTCAGTTATGTGTATATCTGTGTGTGGGTTTATAGACCACAGGTGCCTGAAGATGCCAGAGGTGTTAGCTCTCCCTGGAGCTGGCGTTACAGGTAGTTTTGAGCTACATGACGTGGGTGCTGGGCCTCTCCTCTCGAAGAATAGTATGTGCACCCCACTCTGGTGCCGTCTCCTTAATGTTGTCCTTAAATTCTATTTTGTGCTAGGGATCTAACCCAGAACATTTTCACAGGCTGAGTATACTCTCTACCACTGAGCTGCATACATTCCAGCCCCATATTTTTGGGTCTTTTAACTTTTCCTAATTTAAAATTTTTATCTAGAGCATATTCCAGATATTACCTTAAGGTATGTTTTCCATACTTTAATCATCATTGGAGACTCTCAGCCATCTAGTTCCTATGACGTTTAGAATTTGCCTTTTATTGACCAAAGTAACTTTATGCCTATTGTGTAATATGTCTCTTAAGCATGGCATGGTAGAACATGCCTGTAATCCCAGCATTTGGGAGATGGAGGTTGGAAGATCTGGAGTTCAAGGCCAGTCTCAGTTATTTGAGAACCTTGCTCAAAGAAAAAAAAAAAAAAAAAAAAAAAAAAAAAAAAAAAGGACTCAAATTACAGAGCTAGAACTATATTAACCCAATATTTTGTCCTGTCTTTTTCTAATTAAAGCTATAAAGGAAAGTCAACCTTTAATATAAAATTTGTAAAGGTCTTTAAAGCAAATTACCATGCTACCTTTTAAGTATTTGAGTCCAATACAATTTGATTTGTCTTTTATCTCGGGCTGAAACAATGGTTGATGGCATTTTTAAGTGATAGGTTAATCGGGTTTCATATACTCAAGAAGAAAAATGTTTGTCCTTAATTCCAGACCTACAGTTATTGATAAGTTTTGAGGTCAACTGAAAGATGAGTCTGGGAGGAAACCACTATCAGGTGTGCATAAGGGGTCTGTTTACTCTTTGTGTGTTCTGTTTTGTTAGAAATGAATAGTTACATTTGGATGAGTCTCTTCACTCACTAAAGTACTTGTGCTATTTTGGTTTTGAGAAAAGCTGAGGCTTCATGCTATTTTATTTTATTTTATTTTATTTTTTGTACGTTGGTGTTTTGTCTGCATGTGTGAGGGAGCCAGATCCCTTGGAACAGGAGTTACAGACAGCTATGAGCTGCCATGTGGGTGCTGAGAATTGAACCTGGGTCCTCTGGAAGAGCAGCCAGGGCTTACCCACTAAGCCATCTCTCTAGTCCCATACTTTTCTTAAAAAAATAATTTATTTCTTTGTATTTTATATGCATTGGTGTTTTGTCTACCTGTATGTCTGTGTGAGGGTGTCAGATCCCCTGGAACTGGAATTACAGACAGTTGTGAGCTGCCATGTCAGTGCTGGGTATTGGATCCAGGTCTTCTGGAAGAGCAGCCAGTACTCTTAACTACTGAACCATCCCTCTAGCCTCCATGCTTTATTTATTTATTTATTTTTAATTATGTGTTATGTGTATGGGTCTGTGCATGTGTGAGTGCAGGTGCCCACAGAAACCAGAAGAGGGCATTGGTATCCCCTAGCACTAGAGTTAAAAGCTGTTGTGAGCTCACTCCACATGGGTGCTGGCAGCTGAACTCAGGTCTTCTGTGAGAGCAGAATGTGTTCTTAACCACTGGAGGCTTCACACTTTATGAACAATCATCACATATAAATAAGAATTTAAGACTCTTTTCTAAGTAATTAAGTTATATCAAGCACAGAGGTAACTCTTAAAAGTTGAAGTGGGGCCCTACATTATGCAAAGATTTAGACTTCTATATTTTTCAATATGGTGCCTTTGTTTCTGAAAAGAACTATGAGGCTAGGGCAAAAAAACAAATTATTCTTTGTAGCCACTGTGGTTTACTTAGCTTCAACATAATCTAGAGCTGGGAAGATGGCTCAGCAGGTAAGAGTTTTGACTGGCTGCTCTTTTAGAGGACCCAAGTTCAGGTCTCAGCACCCACAGGGTGAGTCACAATCGTCTATAATTCTAGTTCTGGCTTCTGCAGGCACCGCGCGCGCACACACACACACACACACACACACACACACACACACACATACGTATAGAGGAACATTTCTTTTGTAGGATACGTATAGACTGTGCCTACTAATTGCTCATAGCAATAACATTGTTTTTTATTGTTATATAATTCTAACTTTTATAGTAAGAAAAAAATTGAAGATTTAATTATTTATTTTACATGTATGAGTGCTATGTCTGAATTTATACCTGCATGCCAGAAGAGGGCATCAGATCCTAGTATAGATGGTTATGAGCCATCATGTGGTTTCTGGTAATTGAACTCAGGACCTCTGGAAGAACAGATAGTGCTCTTAACCACTGAGCCATCTCTCCAGCACCTCTAGTTAAAAAAAAAAAAAATTAATGTTTGTATAAAAGTCTTTCTTGGTCTACAAAGGTAGTCTAGGACAGCCAAGGCTACACAGAAAAACCCTGTCTTGAAAAACCAAAAGAAACAAAAAAATAAAATCTTTATACGAAGGAGACATATACTTATATCTTAGTTATGTTCTATTGCTGTAACAAATAAAAAACCCATTGTGAACAAGTCAACTTAGAAAGCATTTAATTGGGGGCTGCTTACAGTTTTGGAGGGTTAGTTCATGATCATCATGGCAGGGAGCATTGCGGCAGGCAGGCAGGCATGGTGCTAGAGCAGCAGCTGAGAACTTCTGATTCTCAGACAGCTGGCAGAGAAAAAAAGCCTAGGTATAGGCTTCTGAAACCTCAAAGCCAACCCCCTAGTGATATACCTCCTCCAACAAAGACCATACCTTCTAATTCTTCTTAAACTGTTCACCAACTAGGAACCAGACATTCAAATATGAGCATATGGAGGCTATTCTCACTCAAATGAATTTTCCAGTTGGGTTTCCTCGCTAAATTATAGATCATGAGTAATTTATTCATTTGAGGGCTGGGGTGCTACTCAGTAGTGCTTTCCTAACATGGGGAAGGCCCTGCGTTCAATTCTTAGAGATGTACAAGAAGAAAACCCTAGTCAGGTGGTGGTAGGGGTACATGTCTTTAATCCCAGCACTCAAGAGGCAGAGGCAGGTGGAGCTCCCAAGTTTGAGGCCAGCCTGGTCTACAGAGTGACTTCCAGAACAGCCAAGGCTATACAGAGAAACCCTGTCTGAAAAATACAAAAACAACAACACCAAAGAAAAAAAAAAAAAAAAAACCCAAAATTTACTTACTTGGAACCATCGCAATGTGATATCTAAATGCAGTGCTTTGCCCTGGATAGGATCCTGTACTGTATCTTGTGATAATAAGACAACTGACATACTGTTGGTAGGTTAGATGAAAGTATTTAGTGTAAATTCATGAAGTTGATGATGGCATTAATGTGGCTATATAAGAGAGTACTCTCATGCATGCTAAGCAAACAAGCACTTAATAATGACCTATACCTAGTATAAGAATGTCCTTTTTTTTGTAAAGTAAGAATGAAGTGTTTAGAGGTAAAAGGGCTATGGTGTTAATAACCTGCCTCTTAATAGTTCATGGGAGAAAAAAAATCAGCATCTACATATATAGGTAATGTTTAAGGAGAGAATATGAGAGTACAGATGATGAAACAGATGGGAGATGTATGATGTTAACAATAGGTAAACTTGGTGGTGGCACACGCCTTTCATCTCAGCACTTCGGAGGCAGAGGCAGATGGATCTCCATTAGTTTGAGGCCAGTCTGGTCTACAAAGTGAGTTCCAGGACAGCTAGAGCTATACAGAAAAAGCGAAGGGGCAGTGGTGGGGGTGGGAGTGGAGAAACAACAGATAAACTTCATAAAGCATATGTAATCTTTTTTTTTTAACACATTTATTTTTATTTTATGTGCATTGGTGTTCTGTCTGTATGTATGTCTGTGTGAAGGTGTCATATCTCAGAGTTACAGACAGTAACCTACATGAAGGTGCTGGGAATTGAACCCAGGTCCTCTGGAAAAGCAGTCAATGCTCTTAACCACTGAGTCATCTCTTCAGCCCACATATGCATTCTTTGTTTAAATTTTACTATTTTTCAGGATATATTTTATTCTTTGACATCTTCATACATGTATACATTGTATCTTGATCATACCCACCATAGGTTTTCCCACTCACTTGGACACTCGTCAACATGTTCCCCTTCAATGTTCAGGACCTCTATTTATTTGTTTGTGTCCTTTTTGTAAGCCACTGAACCCAATTAGAGCTGCTTGTTAGAATGTTTGCTGATCTTGTTGGCTTGATCTTGTCCACACAACAGTGGCTACGGTGAGTTCATAAGTGCAACAGCTGTATCACATTCAGAAGATAGCATTTCTTTGGCTCTTAACGTTGTTGCACCCCTTCTTCTGTGAGCTTCCCTGAGCCTGAAGAAGAAGATATTAATAAAGATGTCCCATTTAGGACTGAGCACTCAACAGCTACTCTCAGCGCTTTAGATTGTTTGGTTGGTTAGTTTTAGTTTTGGTTTTTCCAGACAGGGTTTCTCTGTGTCCTTGGCTGTCATAGACTCACTTTGTAGAACAGGGCCTTGAACCCACTGAGATCTGCCTGCCTCTGCCTCCCCTAGTGCTGGGATCACAAGCATGCACCACTGGCTACTCTCAGCATTTTGAACAGTTAGGAGTCTTTGTATTGTTTCCAACTGCAATAAGAGGCTTCTCTAGCCAAGATTGGGAGCAACACTAATCTGAGTATAAACATAAATATTTAGGAAGCATTTAGCAGAATAACCGTAAGTTTTCCACGAGGGCCTGTGACCTCTCAGGTTTACAGTGTCAGGCATGAATTCCTTCTTGCGAAGGGTAGGCCTCAGATCAAACCAGAAAGCAGTTGGTCACCTACCCTGTGTCCTTCCTGCAGCTTTTGCCCCATCGGGCATACCTTGCCTGGCAGATCAATAGTGCAGAATTCAGGGTCCAGTAATGGGGAAGGCCGTTCATCTTTTCTCCCCAGTGGCCTGCACAGTACCTTCCAGTACTGAAAGCTAACCAACATGGAGGAAGTTTTCAGGTCAGTTCCACCAATTTCTCCATGTCCTGCAACAAACTGAGTTATATCTTCGACACTAGCCTTATCATCTAGGTAAGGTGAGCAATAAGAGCAGTGGCAATAGCCTTTGTTGTTTTGGAAGCCTTGTATACTGTACTTGGCACAGAGGTTTTTATTTAATAACTCATGTCTAGGGGAAGCATTGTCCACCTTTAAATAGTACCTATCTTCAAAATATTTTTTTTTCTTTTGAAACATGTGGCAATTCTCTGTAGGAGCCCTGCTTTTGAGACTCCTGCTTTTGCCTCCTTAGTGCTCAGATTGTAGGCATGTGCTTCCATGTTTACTTAAACATATTTTTCATGTCGAAGGTTTTTTCCTTTATTATTTCTCCCAGTATTTATTTGCGTACACTCCCCTCCTATGTAGGTAGACATCTAAACTTTTGTTACTAAAACCATTCTTTAGTAGATAACACTTGTGTTGTTTCGTGAATGAGAATTTATTTTTAGGATAAATTCTGGAAAGGCCTTGTAAGATTCTCTATAAACACCATGGCCAGGAATGTGTCGGTCCATGAACCCTACAAGGACTTGCTTTATCCAAAAGTACAAACTTTTTTTTGGGGGGGGGGGATTTTATTTTTCTGCAACACAATTTTTATTATTTGGTAATTACCTACAATGCACCACAATCACACTTGCTACCTATTCCTCTCAGGTCTACCCTCCTACCCTTGTACCCCCCGTAAATGAGCGAAATCCAGTTTGTCTTGCCCATAAGTGTAAAGCTTTTTAAAAAAAATTGTTGGGCTGCTGAAGAGATGGCTCCCCGGTTAAGAGCACTTGTTACTCTTGTGGAGGATCTGGGTTGGATTCCTAGTACAACATGATAGTTTACAACCGTCCCTAATTCCAGTTCCAGGTAATCTGTTCTCTTCTGATTCCCTCAAGGATCAAACATGTACTTGGTAATGCACTTACATATATACATACATACAGGAAAACACCCAATGAATAAATCTATTTTTAAAAGTTATTGTGTGTGTGTGTGAATGTGAGCACTCTCATGCCACAGAATATGTATAAAAGTCGGCGACAGTTTCTCTAGAAACTTTTATCCTTTTGTCCCACTATTGGTTCCAAAAATTCTGGTCATTAAGCTTTGTGCTTTTACCTATTTGGCCCATCTAGGCCCTGAAAGAGTATAAAGCTTTAATTGAGACTAATCATTAAACTCCAGAGTAACACTGCATTCTGGTTTCTTTTCTTTCTTTTTAAAATTTACTTTTACTCTTTTAATATTATGTATAAGTTTGTGTTTGGGCAGGGTGTGATACTACGGTGTGATACTACACATGAGTGCAGGTACATAGGACTCCAGAAGAGGGCATTGTCTCTCCTGGAGTTGGAGTTACAGGTGATTGTAAGCTGTTCCATTTGTGGTGCTGGCAGCCAAACTTGGGTCTTCTGCACAAGTAGTATGTGTTCTAACAGCTGAACCATCTCTCTAGCCCTCTCTCTTTCTTTTTAATGATGGGGTCTCTTGTGGTTCAGATTGGCCTTCAACTCACTATGAGCCAAAAAGGACCTGAACTCCTGATTCTCCTCCCAACCCTACCTCCCAAGTACACATACCAAAGCAGTACCATCTCATATCTGGTTTTATGTGGATCTGGCTATTAAACACAGTGCTTCATGCATGTTAGACATACACGACCAACTTAACTACATCTCCAACCTGGTTTCTACTTTTCTGACAAATTGATTTACCTTTGCTTTCTAGTGTGCATATGAAGATCGAAGAAAAGATCACACTAACCTGTGGGAGAGATGGAGGGTTACAGAATATGGAGTTGCATGGCATGATCATGCTTAGGATCTCAGATGACAAATTTGCCCGGATTCGTCTTCATGTAGAAAATGAAGATAAGAAAGGGGTACAGCTACAGGTGTGTAGAGACTTCTCACACTGAGTGTTTAAGCATTGTCTACCTTGCACAGTCCTTGTTCTGGGTTTTCTGTTGAAATTGAACACAGACTCTTACTTGAGCTAGACAAGTGCTCTTACACTACACTCAGCAATAGCCTTGACCTTTTTGTTTGCTTGTTGTTGTTGTTTTTTTTTTTTTTTTTTTTTTTGAGACAGGGTTTCTCTGTGTAGCCTTGACTGTCCTGGACTCGCTTTGTAGACCAGGCTGGCCTGGAACTCACAGAGATCCACCTGCCTCTGCTTTCTGAGTGCTGGGAATACAGGCATGCACCACCCCATCGGGCTTTTGGCCTTTTTAATAAGGTGTTACTGTGTAGCTCTGGTCTAAAATGTTAGGTCTTTAAAGAAGACTCATCTTTCCACAAAATTAAAAAGAATTGTAATTTATTAGAAATCCTGTTTATGGGAGTTGTAAGTCCAGAGAGATTTATTTTCTCTGTTACCCGTTCTCCGCCCCTCCCTTTTTGATGAGTGTTAGTTGAGTCAAGTTCTCATACAGGTCAGGCTGGCCTCAGACTCACTATGTAACAGAGCATGACTTTCAACTTCTAGTCGCTTGATCCTTCTGCCTCCTACTGTAGAGTGCCAGGATTGCAAGCAATTGAACTCAGAGCCCTGTGTATTCTAGGCAAGTACTTTGTCAACTGAGCTACATTTTCAGCTTCCTTTTCCTCTTTCTTTCTTTCTTTCTTTCTTTCTTTCTTTCTTTCTTTCTTTCTTTTTTTCTTTCTTTCTTTCTTTCTTTCTTTAATTTTTAGTGCATTTGTTTATTTACTATGTGTTTGTCTATGTTGTGTGGTTGTGTATGTGTGTCTGTGTGGGCATACATGTGCCATGTTGTGTTTGTAGAGGTTAGAGGATAACTCTCAAGTGTTGGTTCTCTTCTCCTTCTGTGTGGGTTCCAGGGACTGAAGTCAAGTCGTTGGGCTTATGAGAAAATGCCTTTACCTGCTGAGCCACCATGTTAGCCCCTTTACTTATCATTCTGACCTTCGGGTTTCCTTCTCTTCATTTCAGACCCATCCAAATGTGGATAAAAAACTTTTTACTGCAGAGTCTCTCATTGGCTTGAAAAACCCAGAGAAGTCATTTCCAGTCAACAGTGATGTAGGGGTACTAAAATGGAGACTACAGACAACAGAGGAATCTTTCATTCCTTTGACAAGTAGGTGCCTCTAATGGGTATGCTGTAATCTTCATTGCCGTAGCAAGTTCTTTTTGGCAAAGTGATTGTCTTTTCTTTCTTTCTTTCTTTCTTTCTTTCTTTCTTTCTTTCTTTCTTTTTATTTATTTGTTAATTTTATGTATATGAATGCTCTATCTTTATGTACACCTACATGCCAGAGGATGGTATCAGATCTCAATATAGATGGTTATGATCCACCATGTGGTTGCTGGGACTTGATCTCAGGACCTCTGGAAGAGCAGGCAAGTGCTTTTAACCACTGAGCCATCTCTTCAGCCCATGATTGTCTTTTCAAGCTATATTTTGTATAGTTTAACTAGTCATTTGGGTTTTTTTTTTTAAAGATTATTTTCGTGTATGTGTGTCTTTGAATGTGTGCCACCCATGAATTAGGTACCTGTGAAGGCCAGAAGTCATCGGATCCCCTGGAGCTGGAATTACAGATAGTTTCGAGCCACCAGTGTTTAGTTTACATTAGGAGGCCGTAGGTTTGCAGTCGTCAGTCAGCTTATATTTGCTGTTTTAACATTTTCTACTCTTCCATACCCTTGATATTAGCCCAAAGGCCAAAAAACAATTCTGTTCTTTCTCTAAAACTGAAGTCTTTTTCCTCAGTTAATTGCTGGCCCTCGGAAAGTGGAAACGGCTGTGATGTCAACATAGAATATGAACTACAGGAAGATAATTTGGAGCTCAATGATGTGGTCATCACCATCCCCCTCCCGTAAGTGAAATTCTTTTCATAATCCTTTTCCCTGTGTTGGTTTACAGAGCTGGTTCCTGGGGTCGGGGATCAATTTTAGAGGCAGTATCTCACTGCATATTCATTCTGAAATGTTTGCTGATTTTCTTCCCCCTGTGGTAATACTGATTAAACCTAAAGACTTAAACACAGCAAGATCTCTACCACTGAGCTACATTCCCAGTCCTTTTTACCTGTTTTGAGATATGGTTTCACAGGTTTCTAAGCTGTTCAGATTGGCATTGAACTTGTGGTCCTCCTGCCTTAGTTTCAAGCATAGGTGGTCTGAGCACTAGACATGACTGATACTTGCTTCTTTAAAAATACCAGCACTCTGGAGGCAGAGGCAGGGGGATTTCAGAGTTCAAGGCAAGCCTGGTCTACACAGCAAGTTCTAGAATAGCCAGGGCTAAACAGAAAAACCTTATCACCAAAAATAAAAATTAATTAATTAAAAAAATGAATAAAAAAAAACAGTTGTGAAACCTAGTATGGTGGAATAGGCCTATAATTTTAGCACTTGGAAGATGGAGATAGGAGGTCACCGTAGGCTATATGTGACCCTGTTTTGAGAAAGAAAAGGGGTGGGATGGGAATCAGTGACTAGTGTAAAAGAAGACAGGCACGCCTGGCTTCCTAGAAAGGGGTAGTACTCTGAACAGAAGTCAAGAGGTAGAGAGGAAAGTACTTGGTGGGAAAAGAGCAAAAAGAACCTTTGCCAGGTGATGGAATGTTCTCTGACTTGAGTTGGTAGGCTTCACAACACGACTTATATTTGTAGGAGTGCATTGATCTATGTACTTTGATTTGTTTGTTTGGCTTGGTTAAGTTGAATTTTTTGAGACAGGGTGTCACTATGTAGCCCTGGCTATCCTGAGATCCACTTTCTCTGCCTCTTAGTGCTGGGGTTAAAGGCTTCAATACCATGCCTCATTTTGAAAGGGGTAGATGGAATTTACTTTGAAACCAAAACAAAGAGTTGTAGTGCTGGAGCTGTTTTCTCGAAATAGACTTTGCTTGCTTATGTAGTCATCCGATGGGCAGGAAGACAGGCTACTTCCCAGTCAGACTGCTTTTGCACATTACAGAGTTTAGTCTGTCAGCCTGCATTTTTTTTTCTCTTTTTTTAAAAGATTTATTTATTTTATGTATATGAGTGCTCTGTCTGCATGTATACTTGCATACCAGAAAAGGGCATCAGATCTTATTATAAGTGGTCATGATCCACCATGTGGTTGCTGGGAATTGAACTCAGGACCTGTGGAAGAGGTAACCAGTGCTCTTAACCACGGAGCCATCTCTGCAGCCCCTTTCTTTCTCTTTCACTGAAGGTGGGAGTGTATTTTGGATACAGTATGTCTGTATTAGTTTCATTAAGTCTTCTAGAAGCTTTAAGTTATGATTGACATAAAGTATGCAGTGCAGTAAATGTTGACGTTATACACCTGGGAAGCTGTCAATATAGGCACGATAAACATGTGTCTCAAGCTGGATTTGGTGGCTTAAACATTATAATCCCAGCACTGGGGAGATCAAAGCAGGAGGATCCCTCTGAGTTTGAGTTCCAGGTCATCTTTGGCTACAGAGTGAGACCCTATCACAGACAGAATTCCTGTTACGTATACATGCACCTCAAGTTTTTAGTTGCAGTGACGTCTTGTGTATTTCACTGGACTCTCAGGGTCCTCTAGAAATTTTGTGTGCCTCAGGTTTGCTTCTTGTGCATCTCTAAGTAGTGTGCGTACTGCCATTACCTCAACAGCGCAGCTCAGCTTTTAGCCTCTCCCTCAGCCCTGGCACAAGCAGTACAGGGTTTAATTGTGAGTCATAGAGTATTTGTATTTTTATATGCCTTTTTTTTTTAAAGATTTATTTATTTATTTATTATGAATACAATGTTCTGCCTGCATGTATGCCTGCAGGCCACAAGAGGGCACCAGATCTCATTATAGATGGTTATGAGCTATTATGTGGTTGATGGGAATTGAACTCAGGACCTCTGGAGGAGCAGCCAGTGCTCTTAACCTCTGAGCCATCTCTCTAGCCCCTGTGCCTCCATTTTTATTGCAACAAAATGATACTTATTTCTAGTTTTGTTTTCTTTGATTACTAAGGAGTTTATCTTAACCAAGTCTAATTTTAGTCATTCTTATTTCTGGTTTTTAAAATATGCTATATTCAAACCACTATACCAATGTTTCCCTTAATAAGATTAACTAACATACCTGCAGTTCCAGCTCTTGAAGGGCAGAGGCAGGAGAGTTCTGATTGTAAGCCTGTGCTATACAAAAAGACCCTATTTTGAAAACAGTAAAATAATAATTGGGTGACTGTGTTCACAGTGAGTCAGTTTTTCCTCTAGAACAATAGATAGCTACCTTGAACAGTGGTAGGACTTGGGCATCACTGACAGGTTGACTTTGTTGATATTTATTTTACTAGACTATTTTTAGGATGCCACAGTTTCTAGGCCTTTCTGTCTACTCTATAATTATGGCTGTAGTGGTTTCCTGTGTCTTTGTTCAATTTTTGCAGTGGCCTGAAGAAGAAGAGATCTTTAGAAAACATTTTACCCCAGTGTCTGTAGCTAATCAGATTAGAAGTCAGAATCAGAATTGGGGTACAGAGAAGGAACAAACACTGTAAAATTGATGGGAAAGACTTAAAGACTTTTGCCACCCTTAAAGTAGTCTTTGTTTTCTTTACTTACCCTGCCCCTAACGTAAGCATTGAGTGTCACTGGTGAACTAAAAGAAGGTAAATTTAGAATGTGTGGGAGCGGGTGACACTGCCTGTCAGCCATTTGCGGGAGTGCAAAGTACATACTAACTAGCCCTGATTCTTCTGTGACCAAAGACAACCATGTATTTCTTCTTCCAGGCTATTTCTATTTTGCCCAGATTTTGTAGTCATGCTTTCATTTTTCATTTAGCAAATAAATTCACTAAATTATAAGTCAGATACACTCACTAGCATTGTCTTCAGTAAGGCTTGAAACATTCTGAACTCTTTGAAAACAACGCTTCTTGAAGATCCACATTCACCTATATTATTGGTGTGTAAAGTTTCCCCCACTAACAACCTGCTTTATTTCTCATTGTTATTTATTAAAGAGCTTCATTGTTTAAAAGTCCTTAACAGAGCTAGAGATGTGGCTCAGAGGTAAAGAGCTAAAGAGATGGCTGCTTTTCTAGAAGTTCTGAGTTCAATTCCCAGAACCCACATGGTGGCTCATGACAATCTATAATGGGATCTGATGCCCTTTTCTGGCATGTAGGCGTACATGCAGATAGAACACTCATATACATAAAATAAATAAATAACTTTTTTAAAAAGCTCTTAACAGGCTAACGAACCATTAGTGATTTTTACAATGAAAACATGACATTTGCAGTATCAGTTCCCTGCTAGCTCCCAGGTCTAGTCAGCCCCCAGAGCCGTATCCTAAACGTCTATGTTGTTATTCTATACATCTTTCTCTACAAAAGGGAACAAAATTATTACTTGGCCAAGGTGTCACAACTTTGATCCTTGAAGTTACTAAGCAGCATAATTTTTAGAAAATTTGAGGCAGAATTTGAGATATGTGATCAAATTTGAGGTTGGTTTTACATTGAGCAGCTGTTTCTCATTACAGATCAGGTGTTGGTGCACCTGTGATTGGTGAGATCGATGGGGAATATCGGCATGACAGTCGGCGAAATACTTTGGAGTGGTGCCTGCCAGTGATTGATGCCAAAAATAAGAGTGGCAGCCTGGAGTTCAGCATCCCTGGGCAGCCCAATGACTTCTTCCCTGTTCAAGTTTCCTTCATCTCCAAGAAAAATTACTGCAACATACAGGTACTCTGTTGTAACAGAAGGCAGGTATGGGAAAGGCAGGACAAGTGTCTTGATAGGTAGCATGTCCAGACAAAAATCAAAGCTGATATCTTCTGCTGATTCTAGTTCTGACACACTCATCATATTTCTTATCTTCTCCCCCCTCCCCTTTTACAACAGGGTCTGATTATATAGTCCTGGCTGTTGGCTGGCCTAGAACTTGCTATGTAGACCAGGTGTTCCTCTAGCTCATAGAGGTCTGCCTTCCAAGGGCTTTTTTTTTTTTTTAATTTTCTGTTTGTAGGGGCTAGAAAGGCAGCTCAGTAGTTAAAAGACTACTTACTGCTCTTGAAGAGAACCTAGGTTTGGTTCCCAGCAGCAACATGGATGTTTATGATCATCCATAACTCCAATTCCAGTGGCTCCAATGCCCTCCTCTGCCCTCTGTAGGCACCAGGCACATACATACACACACATAAAATAAAATAAATCTAAAAAGAAAGAAAATAATTTTGTGTGTGTGTGTGTGTGTGTGTGCCAGCACATTTGGTGGAGGTCAGGGGACAGCTTAGTGGAGTCAGTTCTTTCCTAGGCACACTGCTGTACCTACTGAGCCATCCTGCTGGCCTCAGATTTCTTCTCTAGATAAAGTTTAGAAATAAATAAAATGTTTTACATAAAAGTACTTACTGATTATACATGATTCATATGCATTAAATTCATTCTAACCTCATGTATCTTAAAATCCATTTTTCTATGGCTTTGCAGCGCCTTGTTGTTGCTTTACCTTTTACCCAGGAAATAAAAATATGTTAGCTTCTGGGCACGGTGGTGCACACTTGTAATTTCAGCACTTGGGAGGTGGAAACAGGAGGATCTCTTAGTTCAAGGCCAGCTTGGTTTACAAAGCAAGTCCAAGACAGTCAAGGCTACATAGAGAAACCCTGTCTGGGGAGGTGGGGACGATGAAAAGAAAAGAAAATCCATTAGGATTGAATAGTGCCAAGATTCCAACCAGGACTTCAGCATGCTAGGCAAATTCTACCACTGGGTTACACTCTTAGCCCCAAATTTTTTATTTAGAAGCAAAATTATTGCATAAGACTAGGAACATGGCTCAGTGGAGAGTGGTTAGCTAACATACCACAAGCCTTGGGTTTTAAAAAATGTGATTCTGAGGTGAGCATAGTGGCTTACGCCTTTAATCCGAACACTTGGGAGGCAGAGGCCAGTGGATCTCTCTGTGAGTTCAAGGCCAACCCAATCTACAGAGGGAGTTCAGGACAGCCAGGCCTACACAGGGAAATTCTATCTCAAAAACAAAAAACAAAACCCAACAACAATAGCAAAATAAGACTAATCTTAAGCCAGGCAATGGTGGCACATGCCTTAAGGCAGGCAGATCTCTTTGAGTTCTGAGTTTGAAGACAACCTGGTGTACAGAGTAAGTTTAAGAACAGCCAGGGCTTCACAGAGAAACCCTATTTAAAAAACAGAAATAAACAAAAAAGAAGAAAACACTAGTCTTGGAGCTGGAGAGATAGCTCAGTGGTTAAGAGCACTGGCTGCTCCCTTCCAGAGGACCCAGGTTTGAGTCCCAGTGTCTAAATGGCTGCTTACAACTGTCTGTGGCTCCAGTCCCAGCTGATCCACTCCCTACTAGGCTTTTGCTGCCAACAGACACACAAATGATGCACAGACATGCACGTAAAACACCCGTATATATAAAGGAATATTTAGAAAAGAAAAATCTTACAACATAGTGGGGTGTTGTACACAAGAAACTGAGATGGATTTAATAATAAGTAATACAGGAGCTTTAGTGTGCTGCATTTATGATCAGAATGTTAAAATGATCATCCTTATAGATTGTGTGACTTTTCTGGGTTTTGTATGGCAGAGCGAGACCTTGCCACTCATTCTGGCTTTTACTTATGGCAGCCGCTGTCTTACTGCAGCAGTTGTTTTTCTCTCGAGAACAGATTAGGTCATGCCACAAGCTTCAAGTGTGAACTGAGTGCTTTTTAGTATTTCTAAGCTACTTTTAGAAAAATGTATGTGATCTGTAATTCAACATCTTGTAGACTCACAGTTCTTTTTTCTTACCTCCCCCACCTTCTCTCTGTTTTCCTAGGTTACCAAAGTGACCCAGGTAGATGGAAACAGCCCTGTCAGGTTTTCCACGGAGACCACTTTCTTAGTGGACAAATATGAAATCCTGTA
Organism: Psammomys obesus; assembly: GCF_907164565.1. Classification (NCBI taxonomy): domain Eukaryota; kingdom Metazoa; phylum Chordata; class Mammalia; order Rodentia; family Muridae; genus Psammomys; species Psammomys obesus. The sequence goes on along the minus strand of NW_026596039.1, from coordinate 6,606,635 downwards.
ATACCAAGAAGGGAAGCCGAAAAGGAAGGATTTCAGATTAATAAAGAAGAAGCCAAAAGTGGCTGAAGAGATTTTCCAAATTTACAAGCCATTGGAGACCCCTCCTTTTTTTTTTTTTTTTTCCTGATACAGTGCACATTCTCTGCGTGCAAGGACCCTCAGCTCACCCCCAGTGTTGCGGTGTCACAGAGACATTTTTTGACAAAGAAAGGACACTGACATAAAGGGAAAGGCTGCTGATTTCTTTGGCAGATTTTACTGGCCAACAGGAAGCAAGCTGTCCAGGGAATGCCCCAGTAAACAGCTCTTCTGCCTTTACCTAAGGCTCCTTTTATTTTAAGCCCTAATTATAGTTACATTTCATTCTTTGTTTTAAAAAAAATTTCCTCTATAGATATGAACCTTTGACACCCCTTTCCTTTCAGTCTTTCCTTCAGTACACTCAGTCACGCCCTGGGATCATCTGTTTGTAGGAATTGTGTTCAGCACTCCTAGAACAAGGTTATCGAACCCATCTTGACTTTAGACAGTACCAGTGAACTGCTTAAGGGATGCGCAGTGTACAAGTTGAAATACAAGGATTTCTTGTGTCCTCTCCTATATCCATCGATTGCTCCATTTCTTGTAAGCCCTGCCCTTCCCATTGTGGGCAGTGCTGTGAATCCCACTGGTGTCAATATTAAAGGTAGCTGAAAAGCAGCTTTCAGATACACAGTTTTTCTAGATGCCTAATAAGATGGCTACATCTAATTCCGCATATAATCATGTCTGCTGCTAGAGCTGCCCAAACTCAGTTCTCCAATTGAATTGAAGCATAGTCACTCAAGGTATCATAGTCCTTAGATTCCTCATGTCCACCTCCACCCTCCCATTTCCAAAATGCTCTTCCCTCCATCAGTCTTTGTTCCAGCAGAAACGGGGCTAGTGAGTCTGTCATTTCCCATTAGCCCTAAACCACTGAAGAGACCCCATGTTCACCATTTGAGTGGTAGCATTTTGAGAGGCAGGTGATTATATTGGTCTGTATCAAGGGGTTACTCAAATATACTCCATCTAACCTGACATTTACCACCTGCCTATCTGTCCTTGTTTCTGAAAACCTTTTTTATCCTCAGCCTTTTTGGTGTCATCATGTAGTAATTGTTTTTAAGCTCCATTTGATCTATTACCTTTTTGATGGAGGCTGAATCATAGGCCAAGCATAGCACTGAGCGGAATGGATGATCAGTTGCTGCAAGGCTGCAGGCAGTAGCAGTGGGAAGCAGTAAATGACAGTAGATGACCTCCACACTCCCAGGTGGCTTGACAGCAGAGCTCTCCCTCTGAACACCTGGACCTCCCTGGCAAGAGTATACTATCCATAAAGCAGAGCAGTCACGAAAAAAGGCCCTGGCTGGGATGGCTTGCCAAAGAAATTTCTAGCCTTTCCCTTTCTCTAAACTGCATCAGGGAAGAATCCTTATCTCTAGCTTGCTTTTCATGTGAGGTTTTCTGAGGAAAGGGACTGGGATAAGAAGTCTGTCATGTAGTTAAGTAGACAAGAAATCTTATTAATCTAGTTGTATTTCAGAGTTGTTTGTCCCTAAGATTTTTAAAGTCAAGTTTAATTTCACAAAGACTTTTTTTCTGAAATTACTTTTGGGGTAATATTTAAAATGAGAGGCATTTTGTAACCCTGTAAAATACATAGGGAATATAACATTCCAATGTACACAACGAAGGCAAATTCTTTAATCAAATAAAAGAGTATTATAAAATAAGATGTTTACTGGACTCTAACTTTGATGTCTGCTTGCTGATTCATGATACTGGAATAGGATCTAAAATTAAAGATTAATGATATTTTTTTTTTTAAAGAAAATAATCTATCCAGGTGTATTCATTGCTTTGTCTCCATTTTCTAGGTATTGTGCCTTTCTGTTGTATGTATTTGAGTACACACACACACTCCTGACTGTAGTTTTTTTGTAGGATTAAAGCTTCTTAGAGCTTTTGGCAGGTCTGGAGTCTTCAATTTGTTGGGAGCAGCTGAGAATCAGTCAAATGAAGCGTTCTTAAAAGAGTAGCAGTCTGCAGTACCCTGGAGCCTTCTCCTTGTCAAACAGTGATGAGTAAATGGCCAGGAAGTTAGGGAGGATGCTTTAGGAATTGGGTATTCCCTCAAAAGGCTTCTTGTCAGACATGGTAGTACATTCCTTTAATTTCAGCACTTGGGAGGCAGAGGTCGGTGGATCTCTGAGTTTGAGGTCAGCCTGGTCTACATCCTGAGTTCCAGGCCAGCCAAGGCAACATAGTGAGACCTTTAAATAAATAAGACTTCTTTACTATCTTTTATTTGGAAAAATATATTGAATATCAACAAATTATTTGGAAGGTAGATTATTTTTCCTAATTAAGTGTCAGGGATGATATTTTTGTTTTTCTTTAGTAAAATAGTACCTGATCTAATAGTGCCAAAATGTGGCTTACTTTCATGGAGTGTAATGTGAGGACCTGGGTTAATACTGGAATGTACTGTGGCACAAATATACCCCGTCCCCACTTAAGTAAAATTAATAAACTTTAAATTAAAAGGGAGTGGGACTTCAGAGATAGCTCAGTTGGCAAAGTGTATTCCATGTAAACAGCAAACATACACACTGAGTTCAATGTCCAGCACCCTTGTAAAACCTGGGTTATGGTAGCTTGACAGTGGCACATACCTTTAATTCCAGCACTTGGGAGGCATAGGCGGATTTCTGTGAGTTCCAGGCCAGCCAGGATTATATAGTGAGTGTCTTTTTCTTAAAAGAAGATTGCCTTTTAGGCCTAAAAGCAAAGCCTTATGAGTGACCCCTACTACACAGAGCTTCGTCACAACCACACCCCTCCATTCCTTTCCTTGCACCCTTTGGTAGACATACTTGCAACTCTGGTGCTTTTCCAAGACAATGAGGAGAAAATGAACAAATTTGGTGGTGGCTGTTGTTGTCCCAGGGTGGGGTGAATCTAACCGTGCCTCGTTTTGTACCAGGGAGTTTGTGACTGACACAAAGCAGGCCTTCACAAAAGTGAGAGCAACTTGCCCAGCTCTGCTTTAACTGCTCAAAATCAGAAGCCAAGCTAACTTAAAGTTTTAGAAGCATGTGCTTCTCATCCTATCCCCTGCTAAAAAGGAAAGGTCTTTTACCATGCTACTCATTGGGCAGGGGCTAAGTGACCAGGTGACTGAAGGTAGCAATGTGACCCAACAAAACCATAAACTTACTCAAAAGTTTTCCTGTTTTCTGTCTTGTTGGGTTTTTAGTTTTTTAGTATTTTAAATAATGTGTATGTATATAATTGCCTGAGTGTGGTAGGTGCACATGAATGCGAGGACTGGCAGAGGCCAGAGGTGTCAGATACCCTGGCATTGGGGTCACAAGTGTGCTAAGTCACTTGGTAGGACTGGGAACTGAACTCAGGTCCGACAGAGCAGCTTACTGAGTCATTTCTCCAGGCCCAATTTTTTGTTGTTGTTGTTTTGTTTTGTTTTCTCTAAAGATTTTTATCCCATACTTTGATTTTTGAAATTATGTGTATGAGCTTTTGCCTACATGCATGATGTATGTACACTATTTGTGCACTGGTACCAGCAGAGACCGGAAGAGGGCGTTGTATTCCTTGAGATTGGAGTTACGGACTATTGTGAACCACCATGTGGGTGCTGGGAATTAAGCCCAGGTCCTCCAGAGGAGCAGCCAGTGCCCTTAACAACTGAGCCAATGCTCTCACATACACCCTTTAACATCAATTACATGGTTCTTGAGTTTGATCTTTATGGATTACAAGTTGCGTTACAATGTCAGATAATTGGAAACACTTCAAAGCCCTAAAGGTCCTAATCCAATTCTAGGAAACACCTGGATGTTCCCTATTTGATCAGGTTGATTAACAAACCAGAACAGGAACTGTTTAAAAGAGTGGTCCTCTGGAGGGGACAAGAGCTCCACAAGACCAACAGAGCCAACAAATCTGGGCCCAGAGCAGCCTGCAGAGACTGATGCACCAACCAAAGACCATGTATAGAGAGGACCTACGCCCCTACTCAGATGTAGACAATAGGCAGCTCAGTCTCCATGTGAGTTCCCAGGTAAGGAGAGCAGGAATTATCTCTGACACAGACTCTGTTGTCCACTTGCCAGGCTATAGAGGAAGAGGATGCAGCCAGTCCTGATGAGATTATAGGCTGGGGTTAGTTGGTAGGGCAGGAGGACTCCCCCTTACTGAGGACTAGGGGACAGGGATGGGGGGGGGGGAGAAGGAGGGTGGGACTGGGATGAGACAAGGGAGGGGGCAATGGTCGGGATGTAAAGTGAATAAATGTAAAAATAAGAAAAACAACTGATTTTATTTCTCAAGTAAATGTGTGTGCAATCTGGAGATTGATTGAAGACCTTACATACCAGGCAACATGCCCTCTACCTCTGTGCTGCCACCCAATGCCTCAGTGCTTGTTCTCTTCTGCTCAGAGGCAGGTTCTGAGCCACAGAGGTAGACAAGACCAGTCTCAGTGCTGGCCACATTTCCCACACAGCTTGACTGCATTAGATTTGCATACAAGTATGGATTGTACAAATTTTCTAAGACCAACTGATAAAGGAGCGGCTTTACCACTGTTTTTTTTTTATTATTAAATTTTTATTTTTATATTAGTTACAGTTTATTTACTTTGTATCCCAGTTGTTGCCCCTCCCTCATTCCCTCCCAATCCCACCTTTCTTCCCTTATCTCTTCCCTGCCCCTCTCTAAGTCCACTGATGGGGAAGGTCCTCCTCCCCTTCCATCTGATCCTAGCTTATCAGGTCTCTTCAAGACTGGCTGCAATGTCCTCCTCTGTGGCCTAGCAAGGCTGCTCCTCCCTCGGGGGAAGGGGGAAGTCAAAGAGCCAGCCTTTGAGTTCATGTCAGAGACAGCTTTACCACTGTTAAGGTAAAGTTTGAGGACGATTTCCTCCAAAGTGGATGCAATGAGGAGGTACCTGGCATCACTGAGTAACCAAAGGGGTCACAGAGGTGTTGTATGACAAAACTTTTCCTAGGGAGACACAACACACAGGTCCACTCACCCCAGAAAGGGAACCCAAGATAGAGCAAAGTACAGATACCACCAAAGTCCAACAGGGTGAACCAGTGACTTTTATTGGAGTTATTTATAAGAATATTGATGATGAGTTTCTTTACAGGAGCAGAAATGACTCAAAGAGAGCTGTATCACAAGCCCCCACCCCATGAGTGCCAGCTCACACAGCTGGGAACCTGGGGCACACTGCGCAGCCTGCAGGCTGCTCAACAGGGTAGAGACTGGCCTTTCCAAGAGCCTCAGTTGCTCTAAACCTCTTCGAGGCAGCTGTTCCGAGCTTGTCTGAGAAGCACTCTTGGCTTTTATTGCTTACTCTGACAGGAAAGGACCTGGAGAATCTGATCAGTTTCAGGGACTTCCTGAAGCCGAAGCCGTTTTTGAGTTGTTTACCCTTCTTGGAGCTTCCCCTACAGGAAAGAATTTCAATCTTGAGGAAACTCTTACACAAGAGGGGTAGGTAGCTTTCTGGGAGAGGGAGTAGACTACAGAGGCTGCTGGCCAAATGGGTAACATTCACCCTCTTCTGGGGCCAGAGGGAGCAGCACAGTTTGAGAAGAGGAACAGAATGGAAAATGTGCCAAGGCAAAGACAAGAAGGGTGTGGAAACCCAATCTTGACAGCCACAGCCAAGTGCAGAAGGCTTTGAAGAACTCACCCTTCCTTCCACATTCAGCCCTTGCCCTCTCCCCTTGCTTCCATTTCGGAAAGTCTGAAGCAGGCTTGGAAAGTTGTTTTCTACTTTCTTCTCTCCCTCCCCCTTTTCTGAGCTCCCAGCCAGCTGCTCGACCTCTTGCATAACTCAGAGAGAGCACTGAGCTTTTTGATGGGCTCCAGATGTGGAGTGGGAGGAGGGTGGAGGGGCGGGGGCGGGAGGTCTTTAGTCCCCTGAGTGTTCTAACTGTGGGAATATAGAGGCCGGACACGGCAAGAGATAGGACAAATTTCATAGGGCCCCGATCACAGGGTCAGCTGGTTCTGCATTGGAAGGACACTGAGAAAGATTAGGTGCGTTTTAACCCCCTGCTTCAGCAGCATCTGCCTCCAGCAGGTTTAATTATTGCTTGACAGCCCTTCTGATCAGTAAATAGCAGCTGAAGGCTGCTAAAAAGACTGAAGAGTTCAACACATCCCGGTCTGAGCCCCCTCCTCAAATGCTAGGTCTTCACATATGGAACAAGATAATTGTGTTTTGTTTTTCTCTTTTTCCTCAAACAAACGCACTGGAACAGCCTGAAAGTTATTCTTGTGATATGTGCCTCAGGATGGTTGGCCAGAGTTGAATCTTTTCCATGAGCCTCAAATAATACGAAGAGAGGTAGAAAGAGATTTCCTGCATAAATCTTGGGACTTCCTGGTGCCCACAGTTTATGTCTCGCTTCTGTTGGCTGGAGTAGGTGGCAAGGGGGACTTTTTCTCCTCCCCCCTCTTGTCCACTGCTTGGCTGTCTCTGGTTTAAGTGTGGGTGCCCGCTACTAATTCTAGTCCTGTCAATGAGTGACCAAATTCCTGCAGTTCAGTCTCCTGCCATTCCCGGGTCAGAGAAAGAAGGCACAAAACAAAAGCCACTGGATCAGAACAGGGCTTGTCCATTCCAAAGAGGACTATTTTCGTTTTAAAATTTTTTTTTCCAACCCATCCCATCTGGAATTTAGGCCAGTTTTGGGGGCTTCCTGTTCCTTCCTTCACTGAGGAAGAGTGTCTGCCAATCCTCTAGTGCGGATTAAAGAGGCTCAGTCTCTGAGATCAGCTCCCACTGGGCCTCCCAGCGGTCTCCTGGGGCAAAAGCAGGCTTTGCAAGGTAGGCTCCACCGTCAGCTTGGATTCCGGGGTGGGGGTTGACTTCACCAGGCTAGGTTTATAGATGGCTCCCCTCTTTTCTTTCTCACTGACTGTCACCCTTCAGCCTGCCTCCCGTCTGCCTGTAACCCAGCAAGTCTGTGATGGGGTGAATCTGTGGAGGCAAGGGGGCGACTCCATTCAGGCCTCCTGGGTCTTGTAGTTTGCACCACACGTTTTGTTTTTGTTTTTCGAGACAGGGTCTCTCTGTGTAGCCTTGGCTGTCCTGGAACTCACCATAGACCAGGCTAGCCTCGAGCTCAGAGATCCGCCTGCCTCTGCCTCCTGAGAGCTGGGATTAAAGGCGTTCGCCACTCCTGTCGGCTTGCACCACACTTTTTAACAGGCCTTCCTGTTAATTTCTGAAACCTTGTGTGCAATCATTAATTCTGTCTATAGCACTCTATGATGGGGCTTGGAATAAGAAAGTGGAAGGGCCGACAGCGGAAGGACCTGGTTCGCCTCAGTAGAAAAGTTGAGAACCCGTGGTCGGGCTCTTTGGGAGTCTGTGGAAGATTTAAGCATCTTGAGTAGGAGGGAGTAGATCAAGACGAGCTTCGAGGCCCAGGGTGGAGGGTGGTCTAGGAGGGTCGAAAGAGGAGGGCGGGAGGAGCAAGTATGCAGGGTGGTGGCCGGTGGCCGTGGTGGAAAACCCAGCTGTACAGATGAACAAAGCGGGCGCTGTGCAGGCGGGGGAGGTGCTGCTGTGGGAAAGGCTGGGTGGGGGCCTCGGGCTCCAGCACCACAAGGGCGTCTTCTCTAGCTGGCCAGGAGGACAGGACGGGGATGAGGGCGGAGACTCGGGGAGGGGGGCGGGCCAGGCTCCCTCCCCTCCTACTCAGCTGGCTCCGGTGGAAAAGCAACAGTGTCCTCGCCAGCCTGAGGCCGCCGCGGCCAGGCTGGGCAAAGGGACCGGTGTCCCCCAACTTTCCACGAGGTAAGCGTGCCTCTCCCGCTGTGCCCTTGGGGTTCCACTCGCCTTATGGCTGGGTCTGCAGAAGAGAAAGTCCTTAGGCCCAGACCAGGTCGGTCTAGCCCAGAGAGCTGGGCAGAAAGGTGCCACGCCAGGTGAGTGCGTTGGCGGGAGGGGCTTTGTGGGTCGCTCTTGGTGAACTGTTTGCTCTTGCCCTCCCGAGTCGTTGCCAGCGCTACCGCCAGGGGGGGCCCTGGTTCCCTGCGGAGGGACCCCCAAGCCCTGAGGGAACTCCGCTCTCCCGTGGGCGCCCCACGGACGGTATCCCCCGCTCGCAGTCTCGGGTGGGGTACGCGCTCGTGTCCTTGTCTCCAGCATCCCTCAGGGCCCCTCTCCACCCCAGCAGGACCACAGGAAGGGGGATCCCCTAGGCGTCTCCGCTCTTGACCCAGGTCCAGCTGCCTGGATGAACTCAAAGATCTAGCCCTGAGGCGTGGGAGTCGGGGAGGGATCTGAGGTCTCCACATCTAGGGTCTCCTGGGCACGCCTCCTCGAGGACCCCGTGTCTTTGAGGGTCCCGGGAGCCTCCAAGGGCGACCTGGGATGACTGAGCCTCAGCCTGTCGCTCCGCCTCCGCAGTCTGGATCCAGACACAGCGCGGAGTTCCCCCACAGAGGCCGGGCCCCGTCATCCGGCTCCCCCGGGATAGGGAAGCGCCGGCCGGGGCAGGCGGCTGGGTGGGGCAGCGGGGCGCGGGGGTTGCCCCGGCGCCGCGGACGCTTCCGCCCAGGCCAGCGCAGCGGGGACCTGGCCCGCGACCGCACGGCCCGGCGGGGGACCCCGGGAGCCGGGGTGGGGCTGCATTCTGGGCCCGTTAGCTCAGCGGTCCCGGAGACTGACTCATCGCACTTCGGGCTCACGCCAGCCACGCTGGTCACACGCCGCTAGCATGAGCATCCGCGCAGCTCCCACGCATAGCATCCCACGCCTCCCCTCCCCCCTCCCCACCCGCAAGACACGTCACACCGCCAGCCCGGTGTCCGCCACCGGTGCACGCACGAATCCTTCACACTCGCCTCGACTTGGGCACACACTTGGGACGCTTCGCGCCGCGGATTCCACGCGCTGTTCGGAAAAGCGTCGCCCCGGGAGGGAGGCGGCTTCGCTCGCAGGCACACACGCACCTCCCTCCACGCGCCGGCCCCCTTCCTGCAGCTGCAAGGCCGCCCCCTTTTCCTGCCGTGCAAACAAGCGACTTCTTCTCCGGGCCTCGTGGAAGAAAGGCCGCTTGTCCCAGGGCCCGGCGGGCGGGGCAGCCGCAGCCGGAGGCCCAACACTGAAGCCTTGTCCCACCCGGTGACCCGGGGAGGGCCAGGCCCCTCGTGTGCGGAGATCCACGAAGCCCGCCGGTTTCAGAGAAGTGCATCTTTCCAGCGTTGCTCCCCAAGACCCCTCCACCCTCAACTACTCTTTCTTCCCAACTCTCTCTCCTCTGCTCTCTCCCCCCTCCAGCTGTCCACGTCTCTTTCCTCCTGCTTCCGAGGAGTCCTCGTTTCCCACCTGCCCCATGATCTCCCCCTCCAAGGTGCTCTGAAGCGCCTGTTTCTCCTTCTGCCGCTTCTGCTTGGGGCCTGTGTTCTAAGTCTTTCTAACACACACACACACACTGCCAGGCCTCCCCCCCAGTCCCCTCTGAGCTCAGTGTCTCTCTCCTCCGGCACTGCTGTTATTTTTTGAGACTAGGTCTCATGTAACCGAGGCTGGCCTTGAATGCCTGATATTCCTGTCGCCACATCCGGAGTTTTACAGGCGAGCACCGCCACACCCCGGCTCTCCTCGCCAGCTTTCGGTTTTTCCTGCTCTCTGGGCTCCTGATTTCACACTCCGTATCCCGGCGCCTCTTCCCCTTCCACAGACCCCCTTTTTCTCCCTGCCTATTTATCGTTATTATTTCTAATTTCTTCTCTACACGCCTCACCAGCCCCTGGACACTCTCATTGCTTCTCCTGGGCAACTTGCCCTCCCAGCCTCAGTTTCCTTCCCGTCCTGACTTCTTCCTCTTCCTCGAAGGCGGATGTGAGTAGGGAAGAGGAAAGGCCTTGACCTATAGCTATGCGTTGCCCCTCGCGATCTGCCGGCTGGCCCCATGGGACCCAGGTGAGGAGCGGGACCTGGCCTTTCCCTCTAAAGGCTGGCTTTGGAACCTTCATCTTGGGGCCAGAGCTCTTGCCTCTCCCCAGGACTCCCTTTAGCTTTGTTTAGGTGCTGAGGCTTGGGGACAGGTGCTAGTGTTGTCAGCTGTTGGCGCATGGGGGTTGGAGCTAGGGTTACCTGAGGGATGCCTTATACTAGGGCATCGTTCCCTAAGTTGATAATAGTCACATAGCCTGGCTCCTGCCACCTAGCTGACTAGGAGGTGCTTGGGTGTCTGCATATGGGTGCAGAAGCGTTGTTGTAGAGAGCCAGGCTGGCTCCTCAGCAGTGGGAGCCAAACCACAAGGGCCTTCTGGGGAGGGGGTGGCATCTGGGCACAGCTAAGGTCCCCAGAAATGCCTCATAGAGTGGGTAATTACAGCCCTAGCCATAGATAGCAGTCCGAGCCAGCCAGTGGAGGGTGTCAGGGGACAGCACTGCTTCTCCATGGGACATGGGATTGGGGTTAGAAAAGAGGGCACCTGGGCCATGGTGAGATCCCTCTGTCAAAACAGTGCCAGAGCCAGAGTCATGCTGGCCTGGTGTCTTTCCTTTGCTGTGGGTTAGGTTTCTGTGCTGAGGCCACAGCCTCGCACCTTCCAATTGCTGTGTGGTTTCTTATCTCCTCTCTACACCTCTCTCCTTATCTCTCCCTCTCATTTCACCTCCTTAGTCCCTGTCTCGACTCTCCTTGAGTCACTCTTATTTCCTCACTAACCTAGTTCCTTTACAATCCTTATCTCCACCTGAGTGTATTCAGTGTAAATAAGTAAAAGTGCTTTACAGGTGACAGTGATAAATACTCCAGGGTGGCAGAAGAGGAAACTGAGGCCCAAACCTAAACACCTTCCACAGCTAATCATAGCTGCCATTTTCAGATTGCCTCGTAGTTCATGGAGTGTGCTGTAGTACATTGCCTGGATCTTCAGATAACCTTTTTTTTTTTTTTTTTAATTAAATGTTTGTGTGTATAGTGTCTTGCTTGCATGTATGTCTGTGTACCAGGTGTATGTCTGGAGCCTATGGAGGCCAGAAGAGGGTGAGGGATCCCTAGAACAGGAGTTACAAATTATTGTGAGCCACCATGTGGATAATGGGAACAGAATTCTAGTCTTTTGGAAGAGCAACAAGTGCTCTTAACTGAAGAGAGATTTCTCAAGCTCCCAACCTCTCTCTCTTCTCAGCTTTCTTGAGGATTAATTTATATAACATAAAATCAATGCAAATTAAGTATGCAATTATTTTTAGCATATTTACAGAAGCTATGCAACCATCATTGAAACTTAATTCCTGTCGCAGGCTGGGAAGATGGCTTAAGGCCAGTAAAAATGGCTGCTGCTCAAGTGTGAGGACCTGAGTTCAAATCTCCAGCACCCAGTGTCTAACTTCTAAGCTGGGGGTGGGAAAGAGGCAGGAGGATTGCGGGGGTTTGACAGGCACCAGCCTAGTTCAGATTTGATGAGATACCCTGACTCAAGGGAATGACTGAGAGAGAGAGAAAGCGGACATCTGACATCTACCTCTGGCCACTGCACACATGTCCTAGACACACATGTACACACATGAACTTCCCCCAAAAGAACATCTCTGTTGCTCCTCTGTTGCTTATTCACAGTCTATCTCTGTTCTACTCCTAGCCCCAAGCAAGCACTGTTCCAGACAAGCCCTTTCCGGCTAGTCTCTCCTCCCTCCGCCCCTTTGGTTTTTCAAGACAGGGTTTCTCTGTGTAGCCTTGGCTGTCCTGGACTTGCTTTGTAGACCAGGCTGGCCTTGAACTCACATCTATCTGCCTGCTTCTGCCTCCCTGAGTCAGCTAATTTTTCTTTAATTATTATTATTATTCTGGTTTAAATAGAAGATTAACTTCGCAAGGAGAAAAGTTTAATGACTTGTCCAATCCAGACATGGTGGCTTACCTGATTTACCTGTCTTACCTCAATTGCTGCTGTACAACCAGCAATTGAGGGGGGGAAAAACAGGAGTTCTAGAACAGCCTGGGCCGCATAGTAAATTCTAGGTCAGCATTAGCTACAATCTGAGACCCCGTCTCAGCAAACAAACAAACAACAACAAACCACTCCAGGATCTTGGGGTTGTAGCTCATTTGGTAGAATGTTTGGCAAGTGTTGGCTCACACACCTTTAATCCCAGCACTCTGGAGGCACAGGTAGGTGGATCTCTGAGTTTGAGACCAGCCTGGTCTACAGAGTGAGTTCCAGGACAACCGAGGCTTCACAGAGAAAAACATAAACAACAAAACCAAACCCTGGATTCCAGCCCTAGCACTACATAAAAGAGGGCATGATGTCAGAACACCTAAGGTGTATCTAGAGGTTTAGAAATAACTTCAAGGTCTCTGTCTCTCTTTGTCTCTGACAAGATCTCCCTGAAATGAAGCTTTAGTTGGCCTGGAATTTGCTGTGTAGACCAAGCTGGAATCGAACTCATACAGATCCACTTGCCTCTGTCTCCTGCATGCTGGGATTAAAAGCATACACCATTCCAACCAGCCTTTACTTTCTACTCTATAACCGGCCAGGGTAAATTTTGAGGTCTTTCATGCCAGTCTAAAAGTCTTCCTAAGAAAGAACAGTATTTTCCTCTACCATTTTTATTTTTGTTTTTTGTTTCTTTCCCACTCTTTTTACATAATTCCCCAATTTCAACACACTCCTTGTCTCTCCTCCCTAAAAAAAAGAAAAAAAAAAAAAGCTGAGAAATTTCCTTGTGCATAAGAAAGACCTTGGGGCTAGAGAGATGATGGCTCAGTGGTTAAGAGACCTAGGTTCAATTCCCAGCACCCACATGGCAGCTCACAACTGTCTGTGGGTCCAGTTCCAGGGGATCTGGTAGCCTCACAGACCATGCAAGCAAAACACCAATGCACATAAAGATAAATAAAGCTCTGTCTCTAGAAACTTCCTTGTTGTCAGTGCTTCTGGAGAGGGCCCAGTTTGGGGCCAGTGTGGGACCTGGTGCTCTTCAGTGGTCTTAGTCCTCCCATTCCTCAGATGGTCCTGGGGTGGGTCCCAGGCACTGTTCCTGCCTTTTTTCTGCCAACATGAGTAGAAATGGTGACAGATGATGAAGGCCAGGCCAGAAAGAAGGGTACATTTAGTAACTGTGGCCAAGGGCCTCGGAGATCCAGGAGTTGACAGTCCTTGGAATGTGGCCTCCCATCTCTACTTCTTTTGAAGTCACCTGATAGCTGGAAGAGAAAGTGGGAAGAGACCCCGATGATTTTGCAACATGTTCATACACGAAGATCAGACACCAAACACTTAAGCCTGGGAATGAGGGGTGGATAGTGGTGAACCTTCGCCTTCAAGGCTGCACAGCTTGTAATAGCTGCCATTTCCAGAGTGCCTCGTACCTCACAGGGTGTGACCTAGTGTCCTGCTTGGTCCTCAGACACTTTAAGAACATACCTAACAAGCTAACAAGCCAGGCGTGATGGGGCACGCCTGCGATCCCAGCACTCGGGGAGGCAGAGGCAGGTGGATCTCTGTGAGTTCGAGGCCAGCCTGGTCTACAAAGTGAGTCCAGGACAGCCAGAGCTATACAGAGAAACCCTGTCTCAAAAACAAAAAAAAAAAAACAACAAACAAAAAAACAAAGAAACAAATGTACCAAACAGATTTACTGAGGTATAATAGATAGGCAGGAGATTCAAGTTTGAGCTCTGGAGTCTACTTCTGGTTCTTCCAACGCCAACGAACCAAGAGCCCCAGAGTCCTCTAGTCTGTGGAACGGAGGTTCTAAAGCTGCTTATATTAGGTGAGGTAGCTTTCAAGGAAAGAAAAAGTGCAGGAGCTGAGGCATACAGACAGGACAGGAATGGCTGGGTTTCCCCGAGCCGCCTCCTTTATGAAAACATCCTACTGAGACCCTTGGGAAGGGAGACAAAGGGAGAAGAGGAACAGGAAAGGTTGGGGGAGGGGCTGCAGTTGCAGCAGGCCTGCACTCACCTGACTGACCCCTGGCTATCAGTGTACTTAGTTTTCCTTGGACTTGTTCTTCTTTTGGTAGGCCCTGCTCTGTTTAAGGCTCCAGGTGGCTAGAAATGGGGCAGGGGGTCAGGGGAAGGGAGGCAGACATCTGCTGCTGCTAAGTCCTTGGACCTGGGCAGTATAGAACAAGAAAATGCAGAATCGTGGGCTAGATCTATGGGGCTGTTTGTGTGTGTCGTGACAAGGGTTAAGACTGGTGTGGTGTAGTGTCTGCGCTGTAGCTGGAAGCTAAGGGGAGGCAGAGGACTTGTTACCTCTGCTCCCCCCCCCCCCAAGCTCCTTAGCTTTTTTCCTCACCTTTCCTTCATCACATGCTTATTGGAGATCATTGAGACTGGTTCTGGCTTTGCCCAGAGAACCCTGCCTCAGAAGCTGCTTCTCTCCTCCATCCCCAGCCTTCCCTCTTACCTGCTTTTCATCGTGTTCCCAGGAGCTCTGGAGCTGTAGAACCATGGACACTCTCAACAGGAGCCAGCTAGGCCCTGGGTGCAAGACCCCAGCTGTGGTGCAGGTGAGTGGGGCCAGACCATAGGGTAAGAGGGTTCCTGGTGAGGCTTGCTTTAAAGTTTTATTTTTATTTTAAATTATGTTTGTGTGTGTGGGTACATTTGTGTGAAGTGCAAGGAGGTCGGAGGAGTCCGATAACACTGGGGCTGGAATTAGAGGGACTGGAGCCTTCTGATGTGGGTGCTGAGAATTGAACGTGGGTCCTCTGCAAGAGCAGAACCTTCCCTTACACCACTGAGTCATTTCTCCAGCCTGAGTTCAGCTCTTTTGCCCATCAGCTGTCCAAGTCCAAGGATGAGAATAGCAGTATTTTGCCCGTTGCCCATCCCTAGGTGAAAGCCTATTACGAGCTCAGTCTTGATCTGAACCAGGTAATTGGTTCAGCCAATCAACTCTGTGAAAGTCTGAAATCGGTTTATGGATCCTCTCCTGGTTCATGCCTCCACCCTCCCTTGCGGTTCAGCTTAGCAGGAGCCAGCCACAGCCATGTGGGTAGACTGCCAGGAGCTAGACTGGCCCTCCTCTACTGCGCCCCCCCCCCACGCCTTGTTTTTATTTTAATAAACAAAAGGGGCAGTTGAACCTAGCCTTGGGATAAATCCAAGCTAGAGGCCCAGATTCAGATGTAATTAGAATTTAGTGCAGTAATGTTCTGCATGAGATTTTTGTGTTAAGCCTCCCAGACACCTCAGAGCCTCTTGGAGAGGGCCGAGAGAGGGCCGCAGGGAGTGTTGGTGTGACTGGGAGTAGGGTGCTGGCCTGGAGTCTTTGCTCTCACCTCCCACCCACATTACCTGCAGAAAGGTCCGTTGGATCTGATTGAGACGGGAAAAGGACTGAAAGTGCAGACGGACAAACCTCACCTGGTGAGCCTGGGCAGCGGGAGACTCAGCACAGCGATCACGCTCCTGCCGCTGGAGGAAGGTAAGCTAAGCTGTGGCTGAACGTGGCACCTGCCCTCTTTGTCACTGCATGCATCCCTGCCCTGGAGACTGGGGGCAGGGGCTTCTGCCTTGTGAAAGCAATGCTTGCCTTGTCTCTGCCTCCCCTGCCTGCCTGCCCTCTTTGGCAGATAAACGGGTACCATGGCTGGGTTTAAAGATCATCTTAGAATCGAGGAAGAGAGGAGGGGGGAAAGAAGAAAGCAGTGTTCTCTTAGCAGTCCACGGGGATCAACAGTGAGTCCCAAACCCACCCTTGCTCCAGGGTGATGCCTGGCCTAAGAGACTGAACTGTGTGGAACATGAAAAAATGGGCATATATCCTAACAGGAGGCCCTGGCATGACTTTTGCCTGCCCTTCTCCCTTCCTGGCTGCACCTGTTGCCTGGGTGATACTGCATTCCCCACATTCTCCAAATGCCAGTCTCAGGGGCTCTACCAGGGAGGGATGGAGAAGGGAGGCTGCACTGGAGAGAGAGAGAGAGAGAGAGAGAGAGAGAGAGAGAGAGGGTAGGACAGAGGGAGGGGGTAGGGTGGGGGGAAAAGAAGGACTAAAGAGAGATGGGGGCATTTCTAAGAAGATGGGGGAGGAAGGAGGAAGTACAAGAAGGCAGTTCAGTTCGGGGGACAGGTAGAGGTCCCCCTCTCTGCTGTCAAGGTGTTTGAGTTATGAGGCCTTTCTCTGGATCCCCCCCAGACAAAGAGTGTGTTTTTTTTTTTTTTTTTTTTTTTTTTTTTTACCACTTATTGGCTCCAGCGAGGACCTACGAGGGGTAGCTAGAACTGGGCAGAGTATCAACTTAAGCAGAAGATAGAAATAGACTCCCACAGTGGCCCCTTGCCATCTCCTCGCCGTCTTAGCCCAGATAGCAGCCGTTCTGACTCAGTTTGTCTCCTGTCTCCAGGGAGGACAGTGATTGGTTCCGAAGCCAGGGACATCTCACTACAGGGTCCAGGCCTGGCTCCAGAGCACTGTTACATCGAGAACCTGAGGGGCACCCTCACCCTCTACCCTTGTGGCAATGCCTGCACTATTGATGGGCTCCCTGTTCGGCAGCCTACCCGGCTCACTCAGGGTAAGGTTTGATACCTCCACATGCATGCAGGGGAGGGAGGGCATTGGTGGTCTCTGATTTGTAGCTTGTGCATGTTAAGTGTGGGGGAAGCCTGCTGTGGTGGTCCCTGTGTCAACCGAGTGATTGGCTGTACTCAGGGTCAGTGTTGATGTCAGAACATCTTAAAAATCTCTCCTCCACCCTCACTCCCAGCATCCAAACTTTCCAAGATCTCTTTTTTCCCCCCTCACTTTTTTTTTTCCACACACCACATGGAGAGAAGAGCTTTTAGTTCCTGTTGTCAGAGGGTCCTGGTATATATAGTGTGGCTTTTAGTGGTCATAAGGGAAGAGAAGGAGGAACAGCACTGAGAAAGGGTCAGAGATGTTTTATGATGTCAGGAGGGAGTTGTTTTGAGTTGCCTTAGATAAGGAGATTCTCTGAGGGGACGGGACAAGGGCAGAATTTGAGGACATGTCTGCTCCTGGAGCTTAGGGTCATGGATGTGGCCCCTCTGTTCCCTAAGGGGCTAGGCTGCTCTGTTGGGTTAGAGAAGCCCTGGTGTGTAAAGGCCCCTAATTACCATGGTTACCAGGAAGGTAAGGGCTGGCCAGGTGGTACTTTGAATAGGCCAGATGTAGTCACCTTGGAAACAGGCACGAAGCATCGTTAGTTCATTTGCGGGTCTTTGTATTAGGGATTGGGGAAAGAAGAGCTGGCCAGGCACACCTGGCACGCACCTTTAATCACAGCTCCCCAAAGGCAGAAGCAGAGGCATCTCTGTGAGTCAGGCTCACATAAGGATGGAGGCTTTGAGCTGAGCCTGGCTCTGATGAGACGCCCATTAGGTAGAAGCCTCTTTGCATGGGAAATCCACTCACCCTGCCATCTCTCAAGCTCACTGGGAATCTTAAGTGCTACTTCCTTCATCTCTGGGATAGGAGTTAACCAGGTCCCCTCCCCCCTTCTGCTCTCCGGGTGTGGCAGAGCAGGGGTAACGTGTTTCAGGGAGGCGGGTCCTGCAGCAGCTGAGGGAAGGCTTGCCTTCTTCTGGGTCTCTGAGAAGAGTCCCTACAAACCGGGGCTTTGGCTGTGATGCTGTCTGGTCCCTGTTCTGTCAGAGAGAACATCTGCTCTGGGATTCAGTGA
This sequence comes from Psammomys obesus, assembly GCF_907164565.1. NCBI lineage: Eukaryota > Metazoa > Chordata > Mammalia > Rodentia > Muridae > Psammomys > Psammomys obesus. The sequence continues at coordinate 6,588,931 of NW_026596039.1, read as the reverse complement.
GATGCAGAGCAGCAAAGGAATCGACTGGGCAAGTTCAAAGACCTCCCAGCCTCTACCTCATTCCCCCAATCATTTCCTCTAGTAAGTGCATTCTTGCCCTCTATGGAGAGTGAATGGTGTAGAAGCATCAGCGCTGTGTTCCATCTTCCTAGGGCATCATTTAGCTCTTGAGAAGAGGGAGGGTCTGAGGCAGAATACTTAAACATTTCCTGTGGCCCTAGTGACCCCTTTGCAGATCCAGAAGCTCGTCTTGCCAAGTGTGTGCCCTCCTACATTCTTCTGACCCTAAACTGCCTTTGCCACCCCCAACCCAGCCTTCTTGTCTGGACTCGCCTGTTTCAGAAGCTTGGCAGGGTAGGCGGAGGCACAAAGGAATGGGTGTTCTTCCTAGCCCTCCCCCTCCCTTGGGTTCCAGGAGTTGAGAGTTTCCTTGTCCCATCTCCGGAGCAAGGCACCAAGCCCAGCCCTGCCTGGCCCCAGTCCGGACATTCTTGGGAGTGCGTTTCCTTGGATACTGGGTGGTGCAGGGGTGCATTGCTGTCTCAGTGTGTCTGGCTAACTGGACTGTGTTTATGTGTCTCTGGATATGTTTGTGTCTCTGGGCTTGTATGTTTCGTTGTTTATTTGTGTCTTTCCTTGTGTTTATAGATGAGTATCTTCAAATGGGTGGTGGGTGAACTCAGAACTGATGGCATCAGTTCTGTGTGTGTATTTCTCTGTGTGTATTTCTGTGTGTGCATGAGAACTCCATGGCATGTCATGTAATCAAGAGGATCACATAAGGCTGGAAATGTAGATCAGTGGTGAAGCATTTATCTAGCAACATAAGGCCCTAGGTTTAGCGTGTGTGTGCACTAGCGAGCATGCGCATGCGCATACACACAGACACACACACACAGATACACACACACACACACACATATCTTTTTCCTGTCTTATTGTCTGCTCTGGACTTGTATCAGGGATCCTCTTTGGGAGATAAAGGGATATCTTGGGAATAACAAGGAGCCTCCTTTGGCTGGGCCAGGCCTCAGAAGCATCAGTCTGGGCACTATGCCCAGCCATAGGCAACTTGGAATGACACGCTTCATGGCAAGCAGAAATGGCAGTGACAGGCTCTTCTAGCCAGGAGTAGGCTTGGGCCAGAGGAGGGAGAGGAAGCCAGAAAACATGCTAACCTTTAGCCTAGAGAAATGAACATGCGAGGGAGCCACCCCTGTACCCAGGCATCTTGGCACACCCCATGCTGCCCTCTTCTCTACAGAGCAAAGGGAGGAGCTGGGAGAGGGACCAAGGAAACGGGGCGGCTGCATCTCAGTCTGGGGTCTAGGCTGCTCCACCCTGAGACCGCAGCACCAAACCACATGAAAGATCTGGAAGGGGGATTGCAGAAAAGAGACTCCAGAGAGCCACAGAGCTCAGGGCCTGGGCTGTCTAGACAATAGACCTCATCAACTCCTGCCATGCACTGCCACCATCTAAGTGTCCCTCACTTCTGGAGCCCTCCCGTTGGCGGGAAGGAGCCCCAGTTCAGCCAGGATTCCCGGGGTGCCAGCTGCCACCCTGTGATCCAGGACACCAGGCTCTCCCTTTCCCCTCCGGCTGTGTTATTCCTTTTGTGAACTGGGCAGGAAGCCTCCAAGCTTTCTCTGTTAGGACTGATAATGATCTTTACTAGCAAACTCAAGGGAAGGAGAGCAGGAGCGAAGGCTGGGAGCTCCCAGCTTCCTTGTGTCTGCCTCTCCCACTGCTTCTCACTGGCAGTATCCTCCCTGTCTGCCTGGGTCTGTCCAGCTGGCCATCACAGTTTCCAGACTGGTGAATCACTCTTCCTGAGGAGTCTGTTTTTTTTAACGCCTCCCCTTGTTTTACGTTTGACCCTATATGGTTCTTCCTTTTTTTCTCTCCAGAAGGGAAACAAGTTTCCTGTGTGCATGTGAGTGTATGTGTCTGTGTGTGTTTGCACGTGCACATGCAAAACATGGACAGTGAGTGGGTGAGGCAGTGACCTGACCTATTCAACAAGAATAGAAAACTCACTTCTTATTTCGCTAAGGAAGCTGGCTTTTTGTTTCAAAGTCCCTCCAGGGGCTGATTGAAAGGCTAGCTCTGCTCAGAGAAGTACATAAGTAAGGGGGGCTGGAGGCTGGGGACATGAAACTGACGATAATTGTGTCTGATAGAGCATGTGAAGTGTGGGGGCTTCTCCGGATCAGTGTGTGTCTGGCTGGGGTGGTGTCAGTGTGCCCAGGCGGTGTTGGTATATATCGGAGATGACAGTTGACTCTTCCTGGGTGGCTGGGCACAGACTGTGTCTGAGAGTGTGTGTGGTTTGTCTGGTGTCCGGAGCCAGGTCCCTAGGTTAAAAGCAATTTTAGGGGCCCCAGCCAATATATACCAGTCTGGTTCACAATGTTTACTTGACCTTGGAGGTTCCAGGCAGCATTGGTCTTTAAGTTTAAAAACAAACAAACAAACAAACAAACAAAACTATTTATTTTATGTGTGCCTACAATTATGTCTGTGTGTTTAGTGTCCACAGAGTGCCTGGAAGAGAAAGGTGGATACCCTGGAACTGGAGTTATAGACAGTCATAAAGGTCCTTGTGGGTGCTGGGAATTGAACCTGGATCCTCTGGGAAAGCAACCAGTGCTTTTCACCATGGAGCCATCTTTCTAGCCCCAGAAAAGGTCTTAATAGAGGATGGCTCTTTGCTGCAGCGACCACAATTAGACGTTGTGGCTAAGAGAAAGGAGGGCTGACCTGTGGAGCTGGCCCCGGAGTAGCGACAGCCTGGGTCAATGGGGGTGAGCTCTGGTGGGTGGGGGCCAGAAGGAAAAGCAGATAGGGTGGTGACAGGAGCTGAGATCGGTGTTGCTGGCATTGCACAGAACACTGCCTTGGCCTGAGCTCCCAGCCCAGGGTGACCTTGTTACAGTGTTGGACAGAGGGTCATAGCTGAACCTAGTAACCCCAGGTGCATTACCACTCTTTTCTCTCTCATATATGGAGTCATAGAATGGCCTCTGCTGTCTCTGAGGCGATTCTCTTCATTCAGTGGATAGGAATCCAAGGCCACCAGGCCAGAAGGTCTGACTGCCCCAAGGTGACACTGGCCCTAGCTATGGGCTTCAGGCATTAGCTTCCTACACTGGAAAGCTCTACATGAGACAGAACCTGGTATCACTCCGACCTCTGGCTCTCCATCTTCTGGCCTCTGTTTACCTCTCACCTTAACTTCCAACGTCATCTCCCTGGGAACCTCTCCTGCTTGCCCCACTAGCCCTCCAGCCCGGAGCGCGGGTTCTTCATCCCGCCGCCTGGTGGCATCCTCCCTCCCACCCCGTCCTCTCCATCCAGCTCCACACTCCTCTCCTCCATCACTTCCTCTTCCCCTCCTCCTCGCCTTTGTCCCTCCCTCTCTGGCTCCCTTCCCCCGCCACTGGTGGCCGGCCCGCCCCTCCCCGGGCATTGGCGGCTGCTCGCTGCCTGGCTGCTCGCACCGCGCCTGGAGCCGGCGGCGCGGGAGGTCGGCCCGCCCCCTCAAAGGCCCAGGGCGGGCGGACGACCTGCGGGGACCGGGCTAGTGGGGAGCGAACGGTCCGGAGGTCCGGGTTCAGCGGTGAGTCCTCAGCCAGGTCAGCCACTGCCCCAGGCAACCGGGCGTAGACGCTCCGGCTGGGAGGGGCGACCTGGGAAGGGTGGGCGCAATGAGAGAAATGGGATCCTCACGCCTCTGTGGGAGCCCGAGGCTGTGAATCTGATGGTTTGTGTGCCCAAAACGTCCTTGAGTGGGGTCCGAGTTATTGAGTGGCCGCGCAGACCCCATCTTCCCCACCTCTGGGGAGTCTTCTTGGGACCTGCCTCCGGAGCCTGTTGAGGGGTCCTGCTTAGCTTGAGGGAACCTGTGCTGTGACCCGGAATCTCTGATGAGAAGAGCCAAGGTTCTTTCTCACAGTCTGCCCTCACCCAGCTCCCCTTTGGCCAGTCCGTTCTATTTGTGTGGCCAGCAGGGCAGTGACTGTCGCTCTGAGTGTGCAGCATGTCCGCCCATATGGCCGTGAGCCTACTGTATGGTTTCTGAGGGGCTGTGTGTGTGAGTCTGCGTGGGGTGTTTCCCTTCTGCATCTCTCACAAACAGGATCCACCCTCTTCTCTGCCCAGTGTTTTCCCTCCAGATGTTCAGCTCCTCCACCCACCTGTACACAGCTGGACCCTGAGTCCTTCTAGGTGGGGAGGATGAGGCGGGGACTATGACTCTGGATGGCCAGGCTTTCCTGGGATTCTGGAGATAGCTAGTCCTGGGGGTGTGCGGTCTGAGTGAGCAGAGAGGGGGCTTCCTGGAGTAGACAGGCTGGTCAGGTCTCTGGGGGCAGTAGGTGGCAGAGTTGGAGCAATGCCTGGGGCCCCTGAGTACAAATAGTAAGTTAATTTGGGCCAGAGCTGGTCTGCTCTCTGCGCTGCTGCCCTCCTGCCCACTCTATTAATACAGCGCTGGTGCCTGGCACCACTATTTATAGCCCAGAGCAACATGACCACACCCCCTGTGGGGGAAGGGCAGGACAGTGACTCTAGCCTGTAAGTGCCAGGGAAGGGGGTCCCTAGATACCCGAAGCCTCCTCGGGTGGCTCTGGAACTATTTGGATGGAGTCCACCCTACCTCCCTGCCTGCTGTCCAGTTTAGACTGTGTGGTGAGCCACAGCCCTTGACCCATATCACCCTAGAATGGAGTGACTGTCTAGACCCTTCAAATTCATCATCAATTAGACTTGTTAACTATCTGACTGAAAGGGGAGGGGTCGACTGACTTTCTCCCAAACAGCTGTGGTTGTAATTAGGTGGATGGCTTGGGTGACTAGTATTTACCCCAGTTATGATTACTATGGGATTAGCTCCTCTGATTGGTGGCTTGGCAGGGAAGGTGGTTCTCCCAACTACCCATCAGCTTTCAGAACTGTTGGAGCCGTCTGCCTGGGAGGGCCTGTGGGTGTGCCAAGATAGTGGGTGGCTCTGTCCGCCATGGTTTTCTGCTCTGGGTGCTCTTCTCAGAGTGTCAGCTAGGGTCAGCTAGGGTCCCAGAATCAGGTCTCTGAGCTCGGTAGGGGTCCTGTCAAAGTACCCACTTGGCCTGGGATGCCCCTTGTCCTTGCAACCTCCCTGGGCTGCACTGCCTCAACGTCCTGGAATGTAGATTTCCCTGCCAGTCTTGGCTTAGACTGGCATGGAGCATGGGGCACCAAGCAGCACCAGGTTGGGTAGCCAAGAGGTTGCATCCGGGAGTGTGGACAAATTGGAAGGCTAAGTAGCAGAGAGAGCCCTAGGGCTCTGGCTTCTTGCAGTAGAGCATCTTGTGCAGGAGCCTGGAACACCTGGCATGCCGGGAGGAGGAATTCTGCCAGCCAGGCTTAGGCGCCTTGTGGGCACACCTGCTGCTGTACACACTCCCGAGCCCCTGGCTACGTTTTCTGGCTCCCACATACTCACCTCCTTCTATGCACTTAAACTTCCTGGGCAGGACTGGGCTTGTGTCTCTTGCCTGGGAATGTGCTTGGCTGAAGCGGGCCCAGTGGCGGAGAACTGGCGAGATTCTACGGGAGACCAGGAAACAGCCAGGAGACGCTTTGTCTGCAAAAGAGAAGCGCTTGCTCCCTAGCTTCTCGGCGAGGGTGGTGGCCCTCCTGCAGTCCTGCCACTGGAAGGAGCTGCTGTGAATTCTGAGCCCCACTCGGGCACCTGACCGATCTGCGGGCTTTCACTTGTCCCCACAGCTCACAGAGTTTGTGTGTGTGTGTGTGTGTGTGTGTGTGTGTGTGAGACTCTGGGAGCTGCTGCCTCTAACACCAACACTTTTACCCAAAGGGCAGTGTGATGAATCACGGGTACACACTGGTGCTGGGTGTTCATTTTTTTTCTTTTTTAGATTGATTTGTTTTATGTGTTTTGTTTTGTTTTAATATTTGCTTTATGAGTGTTTTGTCTGGAGGTAAGGATGCCACATGCACACCTGGTACACTCACATGTCGGAAGGCATCACAGCCCTTGGAATTGTAGTTGCACGTGGTTTTGAGCCACCTTGTAAGTGCTGGGATCTGAGCTCCAGTCTTCTGCGTGAGCAGCGAGTGCTCTTACCCACTAGCCATCTTTCCAGCCCCCGAGCGTTCTTTCTGGCTTTTTGAGACAGAATTTCTCTGTGTAGCCTGGGCTGTTCTAGACTCACTTTGCAGACCAGGCTGGTCTCAAACCCACCAAACTGCCTCCCAAGTGCTGGGATTAAAGGCGCTCAGAGTTCACTTTTTTCTGAAGAACTTTTCCCACCTCTGGAGTATTTACACATACACCATCCTTTTAATTAATTAATTAATTTTTATGTTATGTACATTGGTGTTAGCCTGCATGTATGTCTGTGTGAGGGTGTCAGATCCTCTGGAACTGGAGTTACAGACAGTTGTGAGCTGCCATGTGGGTGCTGGGAATTGAACCCAGATCCTCTGGAAGAGCAGCTAGCTAGTGCTCTTAACCTCTGAGCCGTCTCTCCACATATACAGCCTTGTTAACTCCGGGAGAGCAGTAGCAGGTGTCATGGGAGAGAACTAGCTTGGAGGTGTAGTGGCGTCACCTGAAGATTTCATAGCTAGTGAGGCGCTAACAGTAGGACTCCGATTTGGGGAACTTACCTGCCGGTGATCTTTCCTCCCCTGGGCTGGACCCATCTCAGGGCTCCATTGCAAAGAGAGGCAGGGTCAGATATTCATTGAACGGACGCTGAGTCCGGCGGGGTGGCTCTTGGGAGCTGAGGGCAAGTGTGGTAGTTTTGTGGCTGGGGTGGCCTCTGCCCTGCCTGCCGTTCCTGAGTGATTGCTTCCTCTGCAGGCTGCATGTTGTGTCTGGGTCAGTCCACCTTCCTGCGCTTTAACCACCCAGCTGAAGCGAAGTGGATGAAGAGTATGATTCCAGCAGGGGGTCGGGCCTCAGGGCCCTCCTACAACCCCGGCTCTGGTAAGTATCCAGCTGGGGCAGGTGGTTGGGTAAGTGGCACCCCTTGGACATGTGTCCTTGCCCATTCCAGCCACTCTTGAAGTGTTAGGGCAGGACAATTCCGATGGTCTGGGCTCACTGCCACCTGCCATGGGGTTATGGAGAATGCTGGGCCATAGGGCCACTGGAAAAGATCCAAGGCAGTGATACTTGGGTCAGACTGGGAAGTCATGTGCCTTGAGGGAATAGTCAGGGTTCTGTAGCCTGGAACCTTACTGCCTTGGAGGATGCCCCTCGGTGTCTGGGACACTGGCCCTCTTGAATCGTCGCCAGAGTGCCTCACTTGAGGGGACCTGAGTCTTATGATGAACCCTTAGTAGCCTCTGAGGGGTCCCACCTGCTGGTGATCATGTCCTGAGGCACTACTTAACCCTCAGGCCATGCCATGCTGACCGATGACTCAGAGAGCAGCTGCAGCTCGTGTGCGAATTATTGATCCATAGAAGAGAATTGGTGATTGTTGTAGGAATCAACACAGGCCCCTCAGCCGGCTGCCCAGGGGGTGGGGTGCAGATGGGGAGGCTAGCAGTGTGCGTGCCACCCAGGCTCTGTGGTGGCATTCAGATGGCTATGGGGCTAGAGGGTCCCATGCTGATTCTGTGGCAGGGTCACTTGACGGGATGGTTATTAGTCACCTCCGTAGTCTGGGGACTTCAGGAATGGCACATGGTCACTGAGAATACACGGAGCCCCCTCTGACTAGTTTTAGACCCAAATGCCATCTTGCAAACCCATTCTTTTCTTCACTCCCTGCACCTATGTCGTTCAGTCCCCTGGCGGGGGACGACTCTCTTTGCCCCCAGCCCAGTCTGGTCATGTCACTCCTATAGCTGTTTGGGTTTGAGGATTGTAAACTCCTGGTTGGTTAACAAGGGCTAGGGCCAGGCGAAAGCCAGCTCTTGCTGGTGTGGCTTAATGGAATAATTGGAGACACTGGGCTGTACCTGGAGGCTCTTCAGCCAGGCTTCCAGGCACAAGCCATTAGCAGATCCTTCTCCTGTGTTGTGTTGAAGAAGCTGGTACCGCATTCACCGCTCATCAGCCCTGGAGCCCCAGCCCCAGCCCCAGCCCCAGCCCCAGCCTCTGACTGTTGTACTGAGAGGCTCTGGTGTCCTCTTAGACTAAGAAGCCTTGGAAGTTCTGGCCACCTCTACAGTGGGTCCACATCTCTTTTGCTGTGTGCCTGCTTGCTCTTCCCCCAAAGAGTGGCACAGGAAGTTGGGGAAACCAAGGCATGGAGGACTGTATTGTTGGGGTGAGTTGAAGACAGCTGGACTTAGAAGAAAGCTGGTGTTGTTGCTGACTCCGTCCTGAGTCATTCTGTGTTAGAGCCAGGGAGGCCCTGCCTATCATCTTCTTTTATAGGAGGGGAGCTCAGGGCAAGAGGGTTTGGCCTAGGTTGCAGAACAGGTCAGTGGCAGAGGTGGGTGATGCCAGAACTCAGCTCTCCTGGCTCCTTCTCCAGAACCAACCTGGCCCTGTTGCCCTAGGATTTGGTTATGTGGTAATTTCTTGATTACGCATGTATGCGTCTCCCTAAAGCCAAAAACCAGAGCTTGAGGCCTCTTTGCATTTCCCCTCAGCTGAATCAGAGAGCCTGGTCAATGGGAACCACACGGCACAGCCTGCGACCCGGGGACCTTCAGCCTGTGGCAGCCACAGTTCCCTGGTGAGCTCTATTGAAAAGGACCTGCAGGAAATCATGGACTCCCTGGTGCTAGAGGAGCCGGGAGCTGCTGGCAAGAAGCCTGCCGCCACATCCCCGCTGTCACCAATGGCTAATGGCGGGCGCTACCTGTTGTCCCCTGCAACCAGCCCTGGTGCCATGTCTGTGGGCTCCAGCTATGAGAACACCTCTCCAGCCTTCTCTCCACTTTCCTCACCAGCCAGCAGTGGAAGCTGTGCCAGCCACTCACCCAGTGGGCAGGAACCAGGACCTTCTGTGCCCCCCCTGGTGCCTGCACGTTCCTCTAGCTACCATTTGGCTCTGCAACCCCCACAGTCTCGCCCAAGTGGTGCCCGCTCCTCTGAAAGTCCCCGGATGGGCAGAAAAGGGAGTCATGAGAGACCTCCCAGTCCTGGTCTCCGAGGTCTTCTGACAGACAGTCCTGCAGCCACAGTCTTGGCTGAGGCCCGCAGAACCACTGAGAGCCCCCGGCTAGGTGGACAGTTGCCTGTGGTGGCCATCAGCCTGAGTGAATATCCATCTTCCGGTGCCCGCAGCCAACCCACCAGTATTCCTGGCAGCCCCAAATTCCAGCCTCCAGTCCCCGCTCCGCGCAGCAAGGTCGGCACACTCCAGGACCGCCCTCCCAGTCCTTTCCGTGAGGCCCCAAGCACAGAGCGGGTGCTAACGACCAGCCCCTCTCGACAGCTGGTGGGACGAACCTTTTCAGATGGGTCAGCAACTCGTACCCTCCAGCCTCCTGAGAGTCCCCACCTGGGCCGGCGGGGCCTGGACAGTATGCGAGAACTACCCCCTTTGAGTCCATCTCTGTCTCGAAGGGCTCTGTCCCCACTGCCAGCCCGGACTACCCCAGATTCCAAGCTAAGCAGGGAAGTAGCAGAGAGTCCCCGGCCCCGGCGCTGGGCAGCCCATGGTGCTTCACCGGAGGACTTCTCCCTGACTCTAGGAGCACGGGGCCGCAGGACTCGGAGTCCCTCGCCCACGCTCGGGGAGTCCCTGGCACCTCGCAAGGGCAGCTTCAGTGGCAGGCTGAGCCCAGCCTACAGTCTGGGCTCCCTTACCGGGGCCTCACCTCGTCAGAGCCCCCGTGCTCAGAGGAAGCTTTCCAGTGGGGACTTGCGGGTGCCCATGCCAAGGGAGAGGAAAAATAGTATCACGGAGATCAGTGACAATGAGGAAGATCTCCTGGAGTATCACCGACGGCAGCGCCAAGAACGGCTCCGGGAGCAGGAGATGGAGAGGCTGGTGAGCCAATGCCAGGGAGGCTGCTGCTGCCCAAGGCAGCATCTCCGCCAGGGTGTGGGCAGGCCAGCTGGCAGAGGGGGAGGGGCCACGTAAAGAGCCTGGGCATCTTCGGGATACGTGACCAGTATCCCATGATCCTGGTGCCCTGAAGAGGAACCTTCTTTGAAATCTCTTAAGGCTTTTTAAATTTTTATTTATTTTTGTATGTGTGTATGCACACATGTGCATTTCTGTGTCTCTGTGTAGGCCAGAGATTCGTGGATAGTGTTTTCCTCAATTGCTCTTCACTTTATTCTTTTGAGACAGTCTGAAATTGAACCTGCAGCATTCTAATTTAGCTGAACTGGCTGGCCAGCAAGTCCCAGGGATCATCTGTCCCTGCCTTCCCCTGCACTGGAGTTACTGGAAGACGGAACTTAAGTCCTCAAGAGCTTTACCAACAGAGCCGTCTTCCAAGCCCTGAGGCTTTGTTTCAAATTCTTGCTGATTGTCCTTTTATTCTGTGGCAGATCATTTGTTTTGGTGTGTGAGTTAGGTTCACATTGCTTACCAGAGCACAGTATTTTACGATGAAGCCTCGAATCCCGAAGTTTGAAAAGCAAGTTTTGAGGCTGAGGCCCAAAGAGGAACATTACTTCGGCCTTTTCTGTTTGTGGTGTAGACACTGAACCTAGGACTTTGGCCTGTCGAGGCAGCGCTCTTCTGTTGAGGTGTACCCCAGCCCTAGAATTATTTTTCTCGCCTCCTCTTTTTTTTTTTTTTTTTGGTTCTATGAAACAGGGTCTCACTGTAATCCAGTGGGGCTGCAAGCTTGCTGTGTGGTCCAGATTGAGCTTGAATTCATGATCTTTCTACTGCCTCCTGAGTACTGACATTACGCACATGTATCACCGTGCCTGGACTGTGGGGGAGGAGGAGGCGTCTTCTTTTAAAGTATTTAGTGTGTGTGTGTGTGTGTGTGTGTGTGTGTGTGTGTGTGTGTGTGTGCGCTGATGAAGGCTCATGCCACAAAGAGTGTGGAGGCCAGAGGACAATTTTTGTGGGGTCATCTGTCCTTTCACCTTTGCATGGGTTCCAGGGACCACGCTTAGGTCATCAGGTTTACACAGCAAGTGTCTTGTTCTTTAGGAAAATCCTGGTCCCCCTTTCTTGCTTCTCTTTGGCATCTACAGATGGGCGTGACCCACTGACTCTGGCCCAGGTGGGTCCTTTCTAAGAGTATGGTACTGAAGAAGAGACAAAAACAGGGTGGGCAGCCCCCCTGGCCTGCCTCCGTGATTGTATGTGTCTGCATGCATAAATGTGGGTGCTGCTGAGTCTGGGCGTGGTTCTGGGCAGCTGTCCTAGAGATGGCATCTGAGCTGGGAGGGGGCTGGGGTTCCCCCAAATAGCATCGGGAGCTCCAGGGACATTTGCTGCTGTGTATACGCTCCAAGCCAAAATACAAAAACATGGATTCTCCCTTCCTCGCCTTGAGAGCAGAAGCCCAGGGTTTTGGGGAATTCGGGTACCCTGGAATTGGTTTGAGGAGGACATTTGTCTGAAGAATCTGGGAAGAGAGCGGTCAGTTTGGGGTGAGGGTGTGGGGCAGTATACTTGCCAGAACCCCTGGTCTTTTCTTTATTGCATCTTCTCATCACTGTTGAGCTTTGGTGACCCTAGATCCTCATCCTGGGAGGGAAGATGAGCCTGGCATAGTCAGTGCTGGGCCCAACCTCCCCACCCCTAACCCCCCAAACAGGTACACACCTCACCACTAGCCCTGACCTGCCCCACCTGCCACTTTAAGTCAGAGGCCGCCCGCACCCTGCCCCTCCCACCTTAGCCAGGCTGCTTATCTGGGTCCTAGGGCGGGGGTGAGGCATTGGCCCAACCTCCTGGGTGCTGAGGCTTGGTTCCTGGATTTTTCGCCACAGAACTGGGCAAGCAGCAGGAAGGACACTGGGTAAGTGTTGTGGGATGGGAAGTTGAGACCAAAATGTAGGTAGTGAGAGAGACTCAACGTCAGAGACCCCAGAAGGCACTATAAGCTCTGGGTTTGAAAGTCAGGGCTTGGGTGTTAGAAATGGGTAAGTAGGACAGAGACCAGGAACATGATGGCCATAGTTCCCTTACGGCCTAGGCACCTGAGAAGTGGCCATGCCTGTGTCAGGATTTACAGTGAGAGACTAGATTGGCAGGCCATGGAGAACTTGCTTGCACCTGGCTAGTTTATGTTGCCTTAGGTGACTTGGAGCTGAGGTGGGACTGGAAAAAGTGTCCTTTCTGCCTTTCTTCTCTATCTGGACGGTGAGATCCTGTGGCCCATGGCCTCCTTTCCAACCCCGTCTGTCTGCAGGTGCCCACCCAGCCGTCTGCAGACTGTGTTTATCGCTGCGTGTGTGCGTGTCAGGGCTGGCGTCTTTGTGCGTACCTACCCGTTAATGCTCATGTACCTCCCGGGGCACTCTCTGTGTGCCCGTGTGACAGAACCAGTGTATCTGTGTGCCCTTTGACACTGTGCCTACGGATGTACCGGTGTCAACATGAGCACCTAGACAGCCCTGTGTCTCATGGTCTTTTGGTTTTTGAAGACAGGCCTTCTCTGTGTAGTCCTGGCTGGCTGGCAACTTGCACTGTAGACCTTGCTGGCCTTGAACTCACAGAGATCCCCCTGCCTCTACCTCCTGAGTGCTGGGGTTAAAGGAATGCGCCACCACGCCTGGCCTCATTATGGTCTTTAGGCTGCTTACCCCTGCGTGTTCCCTTGTGTGTTTGGATGTGTCTCTGTGTGACTATGAAGAAGTCTCATCCTAGGATAGAATAGAAAGGGAAAATAAACAGGAAGATGGGAGGGGCTGGCCACATGGACAGGTGGCATATGGCCACATCCTCTTGCCCATTTGAGAGGAACCCTCTTTCCCTCTGCCTCCCACAGTTTTGTTTTGTTTTTTAAAGACAGGGTCTCACTGTGTAGTCTTTTGCTGACTGCCCTGAATCTCACTGTGTAGAGCAGGCTGGCCTCAGATTTTGAGGTCTGCCACTCTCTGCCTCCAGAGTGCTGGGATTAAAACTTCAGCCACCACACCTAGCTTCCCATAGATCTTAAGGTTGAGGCTATCCTTGTGATGCTGAGCCCAGAGTCCCCAGGGTTCAACACACCCTGGCTCAAGCCACACTGGCTCTCAGATTTCTGCTTCTCATTCTTGCCCTGTTCATTGTCCCCAGGAACGCCAGCGCCTGGAGACCATCCTGAACCTGTGTGCCGAGTACAGCCGAGCTGACTCTGGACCTGAGGCTGGGGAACTGCCCAGTATTGGAGAGGCCACTGCAGCACTGGCATTGGCAGGCAGGAGGCCCTCCAGAGGCTTGGCAGGAGCCATAGTGGTCCCTGGAAGGAGCGGTGAGGAGTGTGGAGGTGCCTCACAGCGCCTGTGGGAGAGCATGGAGCGCTCTGATGAGGAAAATCTCAAAGAGGAGTGCAGCAGCACGGAGAGCACCCAGCAGGAGGTGAGGGGACCAGGGGGCGGAGCCAGGGCTGATGTGGTGAAGGGGTAGTGAAAGGATCAAGGTTTAAATGAGGCCGGAAGTGAAGAACTGGGGTGTGAGGAGGGAAAGGAGGTGACTATGACTTTCCCAAGCTATAAATGTGCTTTACAACCTGTTTTTCCTTAGGTCCCCACCCAACCTTGGCACTCTGGTAAATCTTTTCCCTATAGCAGAGCTGCCTGGATTGGAAGAAAGTAGCCTCTTGTTTTAGTCTAGTTAACCCTTACAAGTGCTCCGAGGAAATGTGTGATCTGATCTGGAAGGTTCTATCTAGTCTTCTTCCACGGGCACTCTTCCCCTTCAGCACGAAGATGCTCCTGGCACGAAGCTCCAGGGAGAGGTGCTGGCTGTGGAAGAGGAGCGGGCTCAGGTTCTGGGGCGTGTAGAACAGCTGAAGGTCCGTGTGAAGGAGCTGGAGCAGCAGCTGCAGGAGGCAGCCCGAGAGGTGAGGCGGCTGGGAGAAATGCAGGCCCTGGGGTGGGTGCCACCCTGAGTTCCCTGCCCTGAGGAGCTTGGTGTCTGTGTCTAGGCTGAAATGGAGAGGGCCCTGCTGCAGGGGGAGAGGGAGGCCGAGCGAGCCCTGCTGCAGAAAGAACAAAGGGCGGTGGACCAGCTGCAGGAGAAGCTGGTGGCCTTGGACGCAGGCATCCAGAAGGAGAGGGACAAGGTAACCCAAACCTGACTACCAGTGGCACCCTCAGCACCCATCCTGCACACCAAGTGGTCTCTGTAGCCCTCCAGGGACAGAGGTCCTTGTTCTCTGTGGAAGGTACAAGCTTGGACGGTACTGCCAGGGGCTGGGCTGGTGTCTGGGGTCTCATTTATCTAGATCTCTGTGCTACCTCTGGTTGCCTGGGTGCCTGCCATTCTGGAGCCTGCAAGGTTCTTCTAGGAAGTGCCAAAGCCCTTTCGTGGGCAGTGAGCACAGCCTGAAGGACTGGTGCTGTTGGGGTGGGGATATGGTTCAGGTTTGGAACCCACCCTGAGGAGAAACCTCCCTCAAGCATGCCTCAGTGCTTAGGATGTGGTCTTTGGGAGATGGCCCACAGGCCTCTGTTTCCTATCATCAGGATCTGCAGCCTCCCATCCCAGATGGTCCCAGCTCTGCCCTTACCCCTTTCAGATTGCGTGCCAGTATTCAGGGGCTGCTCTGTCCCACAGGGGTTATGCCAGCCATGTCCAAGATACCCAACGGCGTGCCAAAAGTTCTGAAGTGGAGAGGGTTCATCTATTTCTGGATTTGACACTATTTTTCTAAGACGTTTAATTTTCCTTCTGGATTATTTTTGAGAGCTATCTTCATTTTGGTCTTAATTTTGAGGATCTTAAAATTTCATTGCTCCCCCCCTTTTTCTTTTTTTAAATGGAGCTTTGGCTCTGGCCCCCAAAACCACACTCCCAGATTCTGTGCCGGATTAACCCTATGCTTGCCGACCAGGCCTGCACTAACGCCCCCTCTAATCAATGTCCTGGGCTCTCCGCATGCCCTAACTGCCAGGCCACCCAGGCAGGGCTGAGTCATGCCAGCTTTACTAACTCCATGGGTGCCTTCGTGCCCCTGGGCTCTCCCCTCTAACGTTGCCTCCTTTTCTTGGTGTGGGACCCCATTATCAGAAAGCAACTGGCAGGAAGGCACAGCTAAACTTTGCTTAGTGGAACACTGGAAGGAGGGATATAAGGGTTCTTGAGCATGTCTGGGGTGGGGGGCGGTGGACAGAAGTACGCATGGCCAGAGTTGCCCTGCCCAAACAGCACCTCCTACTGGACTGGTCTGGGCTGCTGCCTGGAGAATTTTGGCAGCTTCCTAAAGGGCAGGGATTTGAGGTGGAGTGAGCTATTTGTCCCTTCTGCGGAGCCAGCAGGAGCTGAGTGATAAGGAGATCCAGATGTGGACACAGCCTTGGAGGGCTTGGACAGGGCCTTTCCACCCACTGAGTGGCTACCCATCCTTGTGTCTCTGAATTCAGATGGTCCTTTCCCTCCCTCTACTCTTGGAGACCCCCTAGAACACAGGATAATTTAAAGGCAGACGTCAGGACTGGCCTGACCAAGGATGGGCAGGTGCAGCGTAGGGTTATATTCCTTTGGCATAAGGCGGTCCACAAGCAACCTGGCTAGCCTCATTTAACAGAGATTGCCCAGAGGTCTGGATTTTGCCTTCCTTCCGGTCCAGGTGGTTGAGGTGTGATGGTGAAAGTGGTAGTGGTGGTGGTGATGGTGATGATGATGATGGTAGTGTTGGGAAGGTTCTCTTGACTTTCCCTCCCGGCTCCCAGCCCATGGCCCCACTCTGGCTTTGGAATCAGTAATCATAGTTTCTCCTCTGCCTGTCCTTCGGAGGGGTGACTCACCAACTCCTCCCCTCGTCCCCCTTTCCGCCCTCAGAGGTGTCATCTCGCCCCAGACAGAGCCATCCACCTCCTCCCTGTATCCACTCCTGGGGCTCCTATTACCATGGCAACGGGCCGAACTAATTGCAACCCTCATCCCTACTGAAGTTCAGCCTGCTTTGCTGGCACCCCACCCCCACCCTGGGCAGGAGGGGAGGGAGGCCATGGGGGTTGGGCTGGGGTCCCCCGGCTGCACCGCTGTAACTCTTAACGTCTTCAGCTCCCCATTGACTCTTCACTCTTGGATTTAACCTTTCCCATCACTCCCATTTCCCCCAGGGTTAAATTTTGGTCTCGGGACAGTGATCAAGCTCGAGGCTCTTTTCTTGCCGCGTTGCATCAGCTTTGACTTTGGTTCGGGGCGGAAACGGAAGGTCCTGTCTTAGGACCCACCTAAACATTTCTAAAGGGACCAACATTTCCACCCTGCCCCCACACCTCTGCCTTTGTTACACCCTCCCCTGCCTCAGTCCCGTCTTACACCTCTGCTCCTTGCTTCTCGCCTCCCACGTGCCCTCCTTCCTCTCCTGCTCTCCTCCGTCTCGGTGCTTGCCCCCACCTCCCGGTGTACCCCAGTGCCCGCCCCCGCCCCCCGCACCGCCGCGCCGGGCCGGAGTTGAGGAGTGTGTGTTCTCTCTCCCCTGTGCCCCGCCTCCCTCCCCTCCCGCCGACCAGGAGAGGGCGGAGCTGGCCGCAGGACGGAGGCACCTGGAGGCCCGCCAGGCGCTCTACGCCGAGCTCCAGACGCAGCTCGATAACTGCCCCGAGTCAGTGCGGGAACAGTTACAGGAGCAGCTGAGAAGGGTCAGTTCCACCAGCCCCCTCCCCCGGCCCCCGTGGGCCACCGCCCAGACCGAAGACAGGAGAGCGGTGGGACAGGACCGCCTGGCCCCTGCAGTACCTGCCGCACACCAGGGTCGGTGCAGGGACCGGCAAAGTTGGGTGGGGATCAGCGCTCCAGACCGCGGTGTCCGCGAAAAAGGGCTCAGCCAAATGAGCAGAGGGAGTTGGGCAGTGGGGCTGCTTCCATCCCCAGTTTCCCCGGGTCCAGCCCCCCAAAATGTATGGCTCTGTGGCCTGGCCTTCCTGGCCCAGAGTGGTTTTGAGAGTGTCTGCCACCCAACCCCGATGTCACTGTCGTTGAAGGAGGCAGACGCTCTAGAGACTGAGACGAAGCTCTTTGAGGACCTGGAGTTCCAGCAGCTGGAGCGGGAGAGTCGCGTGGAGGAGGAGCGGGAGCTGGCCGGCCAGGGGCTGCTGCGGAGCAAGGCTGAGCTGCTGCGCAGCGTAGCCCAGAGGAAGGTGCGCGGCTCACTCCCCTACAGCCCTGATGCAGCGTAGAGGCTGGTGACCTGAAATTGACTCTCAGCCTGTGACGTATAAAAATTAACGGCATCTTTTTTGTGTCTCCTTTTCCTAGTGACTATCAGTGAAAATGAGAACTGTAGGGCTGTCGTGAAACTAGTACGGGAAGGCAGAATAGAATATGATGGTGAACAGGACTCAGCAAAGATAGCTAGTATTACTAAACCCTGCCTGTCCACCGTCTATCAAGGAAAAGTGGAATTGGCTCACATGGGGAGCTGCCAGTGGTTTGTCCAGGAAAAGAGAGTAGAGATGGAGGAGGCAACTAGCTGAGGTGCCCTTGAATGTTGTTGGAGATTAAGCCCAGGGCCTTCTGTATGCTAAGCATATACCTGTCGTTCAGCTATATCTCCAGCCCTGTCCTCCACCTTCTAGAGCTGTGGGAAGTGCTGGAACGCACACAGAGACCTAAGATCTGGATGCTAGCCTAGCTACCTGATGTAGGAATCTGCTTGAGGTCCTGCTTTGCTCCAGCTCAGCCATGACTGTATGCAAAGTTAGAAGATGGAGCCTTGTCCCTGGTCAGTTCTGATTTACTCTAGCTGTGGTCTCAGCCACACCCGGCATAGACTGTAACACAGAGAGGGACGTGTGTTACAGGAAAGGATTAGGGAGGCGTCCTAGGGGATGCCAGAGTCTGTGGCTGATACCCATGTCAAAGGCCCATGTGACGTTCATGGGCAGTTTCCTGGCTAGAGTGTGGAAGGTGAGGACCGTGAGATCTAGGGAGTGGGGTCCAGATGTGAGATGGGGGCTTGCTGGCCAGCCTGGGGTTTGGTGGCAAGAGGGAGCCACTGGTTGTCATAAATCCAGATCCCTTGTTTCCCTCCCTGAGCTGTTTTGCTGTAAAAATGCACCTTTGGGGATGGGAGAGATGGCTCAGAAGCTAAGAGCACTGGCTGCTTTTCCAGAGGACCCACATTAGATTCCTGTCACCCACATGGTGGTTTACAATCATCTCTAACCCTGGTCCAGGGGATCCGACATCTTTTCTGACCCTCACTGGCTCCTGTACACACATGGTACACAGACATACACTCAGGCACACAAATACAGGTAAAAGAAAAGAAATAAGTATGTTTAGGAGTGGAAGAAAACTAACGTTTCCCAGGCTCATGCGGCAGAATCCCTGCTAGGACCTTCCCTTGGGGTGTCTCGTGCTGGTCTTAGAGTATTGCCTCATTTTATAGATGAGTAACTGGGGCTCAGAAATCCAGCTGTTTTGCACACAGCCTTCCAGCATTATAAGCTTCAGAGTCGGGGTGGGAACCCAAGCACACCAGGCTTCATTTTTCTGCTGTGCCACATGCGAGGTGGGTTGGCACCTCTTCACTGTTCTTCCTCTTCGCCTGGAGGGTACAGCTGGGAGCCCAAGGTCGGCTGAGCCATGCCTTGGAGGTCCTGGAGGGATCAAGTCTAGGGACTGTGTCTCTTCTCTTTGTGCCCAGCCCTGGGGCCCTGGGAGACCAGACCAGCCCCTAACACCTGGTGTGTGTGTGTGTTGACAGTCTTCCCTATACCCGCTGTGAGCTTTGTCCAGCCCCTGCCCTGCTGAGTCCCCTCAGGCTCTGTCTTCCCTGGAGCACTATATCTCTCTACTATGGTTCAGAGTGGTTGAGGACGATGGCCTTGGGATCCTACAGGTCTCTTTCTAGCAGGACTAGAAGTGTACCACTGACTACTACCCAGGAACTCTTAGCTCCTAAACATGCCAGCGTTCTCATCTCTAAAACAGGCAAAAAGGCACCTGCTGCATAAGATTAGATGAAGTAACAGATTAAAACCATTCAGCGGCACCTGCAAGTCCTCCTACGTTCCGAGTAAGTGGCGGCTGCTGCTGTGAGGATTCCTGGGTGCCGCTTCCGTTTCTGCGTGGGCTGACTCCCAGGTTTAGGAGAGTTCCCTTCTTCGTGTTTCCCTCTCTCCTGTGCTGCTCCTAAGAGTGATGGTTGAAGACTATCTTGAGATCAAGCCAACATATTTTGCCTAGCTCTCATCTTCTCCTCTCAAAATATTTTCATTTTCCTTTAGCATATGATTATTGAGCCAGGTGCTGTGCCGAGCCCTGTTGGGGTTAGCCATTGGCTATGGGGTGAGGGAACAGAGGCTAAGGAAATTGGTTTCATCGTGCCTGATGACACAAGGGAAGAACACGAGAAGGAACTGACCTGGTTAGCCAGAATTCTCCTGGGGTGAGTTGAGGCCAAGCAGGAGAGTGTGGCAGTTGCCTTCACAGCATCCTGGGTCTCTGGACCGGAGAAGCAGTCAGGCTGTAGGCTGAGTGATGTCCCTCCAGGGCCTGATTTCATCCCGTTTCCTCAGGAGCGTCTAGCTGTACTGGACAGTCAGGCTGGGCAGATCCGGGCTCAGGCAGTGCAGGAGTCAGAGCGTCTGGCCCGGGAGAAGAATGCTGCCCTGCAGCTACTCCAAAAGGTAGCCGGCCTTGGTTCCTGAGGGGCTGGGAGTGAGCGAGGAGGATGAGTGCAGGGTTCCCGCCTCACTCTTGCTCCCTTGTCTCCGACCCCGCCATATCTCTGATCCTGCCATTTGGGGCTCCAGGAGAAGGAGAGGTTGACTGTGCTGGAGAGGAGGTATCATTCGCTCACCGGAGGCAGGCCTTTTCCGAAGACCACCTCGACCCTCAAAGAGGTACCGTGGCTGGGGGGGGTATCCTAAGCGTCTCCTCTTAGAGCATGGTGTGGCACCTTCATCATGGGTGGTTGAGTAAGGGGCCTTCTGAACTGGAGAGATTTGAAGAGGATGGCCTTGGAGGTTGACCTTTAGCCCTCCACAGCCACCAGCCTTTTGGCTGAGTATATATGAGAGGCCCAGGGGCCCTAGGTGGGGTGGTGGAGAGCTCAGAATTTAATAAGATGCAGGACTGGGTGGACCTGCCTTGAACAGGATAGAGGGCTCTAGGGCTCCTTACCCTGGAACTCCTGGGCGTCAGTCTAGAGCGAGGCTTTCAGCCTAGAAGTAGGTGGGCCTTGAATTGAATGGTTCTTTCCCAGATCTTTACATCTGGTGTGGGAAGTCCAGTCGTGATGTGCCTGGTTTCCTGACCTTTCTTTCCTCTCCTCTGTTTCATTGCCCAGGCAGTTCAGTCTGGGGCAGGATGGTTGAGCTGAGCATTAGGGGTGAAGCTCCTCTCAACATGTGTCCTCTTGTAGGCTCAGCTTCTCATCTCCGAGTCCTCAGAGATGGGGCAGGAGACCAAGGCTCTGTGCCTGTCCCCAAGGTCTTCTCAGGCTGGGGCCTCCTCTGTTCCTTTAACCCCTTCTGTTTCCACTCAGCTCTGTCCCAAAGCACAAGAGGTAACCTCAGCTGAACATTCGCTCTGCTTTGCTGATGCCTGTCCGTGCGTCTGCTCTGCCTCCAGCTCTTCCCAGGGAGGGCTCAAAGGGCATGTGGCATATCAGTTGGCCTGCAGTTGTTTGAGAGTGCACCATCATGTCATTCAGAGTGTGTAGGCAGCTGGCGCAAAATAATCGCATTGATTTGCATTTTAATTTGCATGTGATCTGCATGTCATTCTCCATTGTTCACAACACGCTGAACTCTCTGGTCCATCTTGTCTTTGAGCCCAGAGGATAGTCTGGCTCTGGGGCTAGATTGAACACCCTGGGTAGACAGCCTAGAGATCTTTGCCCGGAGCTCAGTGTGGATGACCAGCACCCAGATAACTCAGGGCTGAAGGACGGGCGATGGAGACTCATAGTCTCTGTGCTCCAACCTCCAGTGAAGTGGGCTGACATCTTTCCAAGTACTTACCCTGAACCATGGGCCCATTTTAATGCTGGGACAGAAGTGGCTCTCTGCTAAGGCCAGGCCTCTTTCTCAGAGCTTTTCTTGCTCAGGCCCAAGTGACATCTCCACTCCCCTGCTCTGATGATTATCCCCTGGGGACCATTCCACTTCCTGGGCAGTGCTGTGACGAGTGCTTAATGCTGCATGCTTGTATCCAGCCGGGGATGCCCAGTGTGATAGAGGCAGATGGGGTCTAGGATCTGGGTCCCACTTTTCCTGGGCTTTTGGAAGGCCTTCTCTGGGCTTCCTCAGCTTGGAGCCAGTCCACAGATGGTCACATTGGTCCTCCCCAGGGCAGCCACTAAGTGCTATTTTAGTCTCCAAAGTAGAGGTTGAATGGTGCTTTACATTTTCAGTTCTGCCTGCCTCTTTCAAGCTCACTTTCCCCACAGCCACTGTGGCCATAGTTGGCTACTGGGTACCCGACTCCACTCTAGACTCTGCATCGACACTAGCCTGGCATGGAGTGTGGGGTGTCAAATACTTGGTTGAAACTGTTAATTTCTTCTCTGTCCCATCCCCCTGGGCACCCTAGGAGTATGTGAGCCTGACTCAGGTTCTCCAGCTGTACTCTTGCTTCGACCCCTATGCTTCTGCTACCTGCCGCAGCAGGCCCCCCCAGTCCCTGCCTGACAGCGAGGTATCAGCCACAGCGTGTGCCCACCTATGCCCAAGGGCTTCAATTGTCTCTCAGCCTGGGTGGGGTCCCGGGACAAACAGGGTCTTTACTTGGCATTGTTGAGGACGAAACGTGGTTCACTTTCTTCCATGGGACCTTGGGAGCGTTCCTCAGCACCTAATGGTTCCTGGGAGGGACAAACCCTGCCTCCTGATCTCCAGGGAGAGCATCTTGGTGAGGGGAGGCTGGCTCTCTTCCCTAGGGTTTCCTCTGTGCTCCTACCCTTCCCCTCCCTAGTGGTCAGGACCATCTCTGGGGTTCTACTCCAATTAACCTTTTGTATTCCCTCCTGTGGCTGTCCTTCTCTCAAGTACGTGACGCTTGAGCAGCTAAAAGTGATATGGGGTACCTCACCCATGCCCCCAACCCCTTCACCAGGCCTGCCTTCCTGGGCTTCTGCCTCCCAGGACCTGGTTCCCATCACCTGTCTTCCTCCCACGCTGCCCTCTTCTTCCTTCGCTTCCATCACTCATTCATCTCAGGTTGGTGGTCTGTGTGTCCTTGCCAACCCCATTCCACGGCTGGTGTGACTGTGTATGGCCCCTGCCTACTGGCCTCTGTGTAAGCCAGCGGAGGGCCTAGGGCTATGCCTGATAACTGCAGGTGCTGGCTGCCTGGCTGCTGACATAGCATAAGGCTATACTCTGGAACTTGTGCTCGACTGTTTCTCTTTGCTCTTAGCACAATCAGTGCAACTGTTGTCTCACTGTTTTTCTCTTCCTTCTTCTTATGCTCTCCCTCCTTCCTTCTTCCCTCCTTCCCCCCTCCCTCCCTCCCTTATACCTTCCTTCCCATTTCCCTGACGTGGCCTCCCTTTCCCTTCCCTTCCCTGTCTTCTTTCTCTTCTTCCTATCTCTCCCCTCCTGTCTTGGCCCTTCCTTTCCTCCCCGCCTCCCCCTGCCCCTCCAGATGGAGAAGCTGCTGCCCCCTGCTGTAGACTTAGAGCAGTGGTACCAGGAGCTGATGGCCGGGTTGGGGACTGGCCTTGCTGCAGCCTCCCCTCGCTCCTCTCCCCCACCTCTGCCTGCCAAAGCTTCCCGTCAGCTGCAGGTAACTGGCATTGCCTGTCTTCCCCAGGTCCTGTTCCTGTATGCTCTGAGCATCTGCCGCCAGTCTGTCAGGCACAATGTATATCTAGGGTCATGGGGTTAGCAAAGCAAGCAGGATCCTCTGGGTCCAGAGAGGGCAGCAAGGGCCTTTTCTTGGGCAACCAGCTTGCCATCCTAGCACTTTGTGCTTCTGGTGGCTCAGCACCCGAGTCCAAGGCGGTCAGGATTGACTGACCAAAATAATAAAGTGGTTTTTTTGTTTGTTTGTTTTTTGTTTTTTCTTCCCAGAGTTGCTTACTTAGACTGGGGGCTTGACATGCCCTTGGGCCTGTTGCAGGCAGGACTAGTGTGACCTAGGGAAGCTGCTGGTGTTTTCTTCTCCTGGTCTTCCCCAGGGGTGATGGGAAGGCAGAAAAGAGTACAGGTTCTCTGAAGTGACAGCCCTGGAGAGTTATCTGTGTGACCGTCATTTGTTAGGGTCCAGCAATCTACCAGCTGTGGGAGGCAAGGGGTCTTGTGTAGTCTGCCACCAAATTTTCCTCTACGTGCCGTAGACCCTATAATTCCACCTTCAAAATTAGTTCTTCAATGAAGGAGCTGTACCCTCTGAAGCTGTGGCCTCAGCTAACATCTTGTGGTCCCTCTGGGAGGATTTTGATTCAGCTAACACATGAGCTACCTCTGGCTGGAGACTTTGACAAGTTTTGAGGCACTGAATACCCACCACAGGCCTTTGAGGTAGATGGTGTTAGCTTTCCGTGTACAGATGAAAGGCTGAGGCATAGAGGAAGATAAAGTGGTCTTACCTAAGCCACACAGCCAGGAAGCAGTGTGGAGACTCAGAGCTCCTGACTCCAAAGAGCAGATTCACCGCATGTCAGCAATGCGAGGGAGTTTGGCGTTTACTTAATCTCGCTCTGCCCTTTCCTTTACAGATGGGAAAGCCCAGGTGCAGGCTGGGGAGCTGTGTGGCTCAAGGCCACGCAGCCTGTTAATGGCAGAGTTGGGACTAGGAGCCTGGCCTCCGCTTAGTCTCCTGCCCAGCTCTGCCCAGCTGACACTGACTTCTTGAATAGATCAGATCCAGGGTTGGGCTGGAGATTAGCTCTGGGAGGAAAGGCCCAGGAAAGGAGGCTTGGCAGTTGCCAGTAGCATCTGCCCACTGCTCTGGCTCAGGACGCTCAACTGTTGTCTGCTGGAGACAGAAGGTCTCAGAGGCCCTGTGCCAGGGTAATACCTTGGATCACAGCTGGGTTAGGTGGTACAAAGTGGCAGCCAGCGGGGAGCTGGGGGAATCACCGGGCAGTGTCTTTCACCTCCAGGTTTACCGCTCCAAGATGGATGGTGAGGCGGCCAGCCCTCTGCCCCGGACCCGTAGCGGCCCTCTCCCCTCCTCCTCAGGCTCCTCATCCTCTTCTTCACAGCTCAGCGTGGCTACCCTGGGCCGTAGCCCATCCCCAAAGGTCTGAGGACATGTGTGGTGGCGGGGATGGAGATAACCATGCTGGGGAGTGGCTGGGAGTGTGGGTGGGGTCTGCTGAGCCTCAATACTAGCATGCCTACATCCACCAACCCCCCCCTCCCAGAGTGCTCTGCTCGCTCAGAATGGCACCAGTAGCCTGCCTCGCAACCTGGCAGCCACACTGCAGGACATTGAGACCAAGCGCCAGCTGGCCCTACAGCAGAAGGGTAAGTGGCTGTAGTGCCAGCCTGCCCCTGCCTCCAATCCTCTGTCAGCTCACGCATGCTCGGCCCTCTCACAGGAGAGGTTTCCTGTCATTGGGATCTGGACAAGGGCAGAAAGGATTTAGATCTCATAGACTTCCCTGGGAGTTTTCAGAAGACCCCAGGACAGGATAAAGGGTCTGAGGGCCTGTGACATCGTAGAGAGCCCATCCAATAAGAAGGTTTTGTTGACCAAGTAGGGTAGACTGTTGGAAGCAGGGGGGAGGATGTGATAATGACCTTTAGAAATGGTTTCCTGAGACACTGGCTCTTTGGACAGGAGTCCTGTGCCTGTGTGTGTTTCAGTTGTTTTGAAAGCCCATGTCTGTACCTCTCTCTCCTCTTATCCCCTCTGTGTCTCTCTCCTGCACCCTCTACCCTGGGCCCCCCCACACCAGCCGACTTACCTCCTGCCGAGCCCCTCCCACCTGACGACCCAGCAGGTAGAGCACTGGTTCAGGATATTGCTTTGGCCAGGCAGCCCCTGCCCTGACGTGAGCATGGTGTGTTCTGCCCAGGCTTTGCTGCCTGCCGGCATACCCCCGGGCCTTGCTGGGCTGGGGTGCCTGACTGGCTTCCCTTCCAGCTTAACCTCCCTGTTGCCCTCAGCTCTGCTTCCAGGTCTCTTTGCCCTCTCCCCTGCTCTGGCTGCGCTCGCTTCTGCATTGCCAGGGACCTGTGCCCTCCAAGGGTTCCCACCGGCTCCCTGCCTCCCTCCCCAACAGAGATGGCGGGTGCATGTGCCCTGTCTATACAGGCCTCCGTTGAGAGCTGGAACAGCTGACTGGCATGCTGCCTGGGTACAGCTAGGGCAGTTCTGGTGCCCTGCATATGCTCAGGATGCAGAAAGTCAGACTCCGGACGCTGGCCTGCACAACCACACAGTTGGCGGGGCCGAAGTCCGGAGCTGTGGGAACTTCGAGGAAGCGGTGGGGTAGGGGCTGCTCTGTGTTAGCCATTCCTGCCTGCCTCCTCTCTCTGTCTGTGATGCGCCAGTGGTCCCTCCCCCGGAGAGTGAGGAACTCACTTTGACTGCCACTGTCCCTCCTGCAGGGCACCAGGTGATTGAGGAGCAGCGGCGGCGCCTGGCCGAGCTGAAGCAGAAAGCAGCAGCAGAGGCTCAGTGCCAGTGGGATGCCTTGCATGGTGCAGCACCCTTTCCAGCAGGCCCCTCCGGCTTCCCCGCACTCATGCACCATTCCATCCTGCACCACCTGCCAGCTGGTAGGGAGCGTGGGGAGGAGGGCGAACATGCCTACGACACCCTGAGCCTGGAGAGCTCAGACAGCATGGAGACCAGCATCTCTACAGGAGGCAACTCAGCCTGCTCCCCCGACAACATGTCCAGGTGCCTCCTCCCTCCAGCCCTCTGCCTCAGCCATATACCCCTGAGCTCGCTTGACACGCCTTCTCTTCCCCTTCCCTTCCCAGTGCCAGTGGCCTGGACATGGGCAAGATTGAGGAAATGGAGAAGATGCTGAAGGAAGCTCACGCAGAGAAGAGCCGGCTCATGGAGTCCAGGGTGAGGCTGACTGGAGCCAGGAGGCAGCAGGTGGTGAGCACGGAGCTGCCCTCCGCCTTCCAGGGCCTGCGCTGTACCGCAGGCCCTTCCACCCGCCTTAACTAAGCAGGGAAAGTTTGCATTTCTCAAAGTGGCATGGGAGGCTTGGGCAGGCTACAGCGTCCCAACCCTGTAGAACACAGGGCAGTTGTCACCTTTTCTGAGCACAGGTTTCCTGCTAGGGGAGCTCCAGTCTCATGCCAAATTCTATGGACCTTGTGGGAACCTAAGTTGGGGGACATTCTACTTAGGAATAGTCAGGAAAACAAAAAGTGGGGGTTGAGGTAGAGGACAAAAAAAATAAATAAGTAAAAGGCAGCTATCTAAACCAGGGCAGAGGTGTAAGCTGGGGGAATCTGAGGGGTGGCTAAGGCCCTGTCCTGGGCACAGGTAGGCAGAGGAAATCGGTGCCTAGGTGGCAGGTTAAAGAGAGGTGCAGAAGGTGTTCTATCGTTGCATTTTAATTTCCTCCTTCTTTCCTTTCCCCCTCCCTCCCTCCCTCCCTCTCTCCCTTCCTTCCTTCCTTCCTGAAATAGAGGTCTTGCTAGCCTCAAACTTCTGAGGTCAAGCAATGCCTTTAAACAAACAAACAAACAGCATGTGTGTCAACCAGGTATGGTGGTGCGCAACTTTGATGCTAGAGCTTGGAAGGCAGAAGCAATCAGATGCGAGTTCGAGGCCAGCCTTATGTACAAAGCGAGTTCCAGGACAGCCAGGGCTACACAGAGAAACTCTGTCTCAGAAAACCCAAAACCAACAACTAAACAACAGTAAAAACCCTGTCAATCTCTTGATTGAAATACTGGAAGTAGAACCCAGGGATCACAGGAAGTAAAACAAGTGGAGGACTGACCATATGGATGGAGGACCAGCTAAAAAGGATGTCTCTGTGTTATTTACACAAATTAAGAGAAATTGGTAAGCCTCTCCTGGAGAGAAAGCAGGAGATAGGCTAAGTTTTGAGCTGTAACAAAAAAAAAAAAAAAAAAAAAAAAAAAAAAATAGTGCAGAGGTCTATACTGATTAGGGCACACAAAGTTATTCCGGGGCTGTGGCACACACCTGTAATCCCAGCATTTGGAGAGTCAGAGGCAGGCAGATCTCTGAGTTTGAGCCAGCCTGGTCTGCAAAGCAAATTCACGACATCCAAGGCCACACAGAGAAACCCTGTCTTGAAAAACCAAAAACAAAACATGGAGTTCAGTTGTGACCTTAATCTCTAATATTTTTGCCTATTAAGTTTAAAATTCAACAATAAATCTTACATGTAGTTTTAATGAACCTTATTAAGTCAGTAATTGGGAAAGAACTGTGTGTACCAGTTGTCAAGAACAGTGGCTAAATAGCGCATGTTCTAGGAATTCACATAGTTATGAGAGCCTGGGGTGGGAGAGATGGTTCAGCAGTGAAGAGGGCTTGTCTTTCTTTGACAAGGCCACAGTTTGCTTCCTAGCACCCACGTCACAAATAAGTATGACTCCAGGTCCCAGGGATCTGACACCCTCTTTTAGCCTCTGTGGACCTGCTTGGAACACACACATACACAAATAAAAATACAATAATTTCTTTCTAAATTATAACTGGGTGTGGTATTGCACGCTTCTAATCCCAGCACTTGGGAGGCCAAGGCGGGAGGATCTCTGAGAGGCCAGCCTGGTCTACATAAAGAGTTCTAGGCCAGCCAGAGTTCCATGAGACACTGTCTCAATAAAAGAAAGTCACACAAGACCCCTGCTTTACTGTGTGCTATTTTTGTGCTGGAATGTGATGGTGTATCTGACCTCTTTGAATTTTTACCCACTCCCAGAAGCAGGTGTGTTGAAGCCCATTTTTCTAATGAGGTAGCTGAGGCTTCAAAAGCATAAGGGATTTTGTTGGGTTGCGACCCATGGAGCCGTGACCTGGGAGAACCTGGGAGAGGGTGGCCTGTGAGGACTTGCTTGCTCAGCCAGACCATTGTCCAGGGTTAGTGCCTCTGCAGCTCTGGCCGGACTTGAGGGCACTGACCCCTGGCTTTGTGGGCAGGAGCGGGAGATGGAGCTCCGGAGGCAGGCCCTGGAGGAGGAACGGCGGAGGCGGGAGCAAGTGGAACGGAGGCTGCAGAGTGAGAGCGCCCGCAGGCAGCAGTTGGTGGAGAAGGAAGTCAAGCTTCGAGAGAAACAGTTTTCCCAGGTGGGTCGGTGGGGCTGGGTGATGAGGGGTATGAAGGAGGCAGGAGATCCCAGGCCCCTCTGCTGGACTGTCTGTTCTCCAGATAAGATTGCTGTGGGCTTAGCACAGATGGAATTCTACCTGGAACTCTGTGGCCACAAAAAACGGACCCACTAGGGTTTGTTGAAGTGTGTGTGGTGTGTGTGTGTGGTGTGCGTATGTGTTTACTGGGATGTGAAGCTGTGGCAGGCCACATATATATATATATATCTCCAGAATCAGATAGGGTCTAAAGAAAAACATCTAGACAAACACTACAAATATATTTATATTTGTTATATATATAACAAATATATATATGGAGAGAGAGGCGCACACACGTAGTGAAGCCCTGTCTCAAAAAACAAAAACATAATTAGAAAGAAAGGCAAGAACCTGCCAGTGGGGCTGGAGAAATGGCTGAATTGTTAAGCACACTTACTATTTCTGCAGAGGACTCAGGTTCGGTTCCCAGCACACCGTACAGTGGCTCACAACCAGCTGTAACTCTAGTTCTAGGGGGCCCTGGTGCCCCTCCTGGCCTCGTTGGGCATGTCCCTGTGTGGTACACCTATGTACAGCAGGTACACACTGATACACATAAAGTAATGAAAAACCATCAGGAGCTCTGGAGGGTTTTTTTTTGCTTTAGTGATCTAATCTTTATCAGAAGCCTCGTTCCTCTTTTCTGTCCCAGCTCCCAACACGCCTCAGACTTCTCCAGGGTCCATCTTTGAGGCTCAGGCCTGGAATGAGAGGGAA
Organism: Psammomys obesus; assembly: GCF_907164565.1. Classification (NCBI taxonomy): domain Eukaryota; kingdom Metazoa; phylum Chordata; class Mammalia; order Rodentia; family Muridae; genus Psammomys; species Psammomys obesus. The sequence continues at coordinate 6,559,907 of NW_026596039.1, read as the reverse complement.
CAGGGTCAAACCATCTTTGCCTCTCTTTGCAAGTTGTACATTTTGTGTTAAAGTAACTTGTGACATTGTTAGGATAGGTGACATTTCAAGGTTTTTCTGGAAAAGCAAGAGTAGAGAAATACTCCAGTTGGTGGCTAATTCTCATTAGTAATGGCGATGGCGTAGGCCTTAGTGTTTGTCTGGTTTGTAGTCATTGTATTACATATAGGAAAGCTAGAAGACTGTAGCCTGAACAGAGTCCGAGCAGATCTCTGTTTTATTCATTTATTTATTTATCTTTTTAAAAGAGGTTTCTCTGCCTCTCTTATCTCTTTAATTGTATTATGTATTTAGTGTATGGGAGGGGGTTGGTGTGCGTGCAGAGGTCAGAGAACAGTTTGTGAGATTGTCACCTACCATGTGAGTCCCAGGAATTGATTCAGGTTATCCTGCTTGGCAGCGGGCTCCTCTACCCACTGAGCCATCCTGCCAGCTCTGTTTGTCTTTTGATACTGAGGATGGAACCCAGGGCCTTGAGACTGTGGGGAGGTGCACATCTGCCAAACTGTATCCCACCCCTAGAGCACGACTCTCCCACGGGCCTTGTTTTCCCAGGACATGTTCACATCTGGCCGCTTTCGTTCATTCTATCGGGAAGGCGGGAGTGGGCAAGAAGACAGCCATGACTGTGTCATGGTCATAGGCGGCAGAACTGAGGCAAGGAGCTGAGTAGCATCTTGCCTGGGCCTAGATGAGCCAGCACAGGCATGCTAGGCCTCCACCCTGGTCACAGGTCCTGTGACGCCAGGGACCACCACAGGAGTCAAGAGGGGTTGGTGTGAAGTTGTGACAGGTTTAGGACTGAAGCACAGGAGCAAGAACAAGGGAATGAGGAGAGAACAGAAATAACCCTGCTGTCCCTGCGCCTTTTCCCCAGGCACGACCTCTTACACGCTATCTGCCCAACCGGAAAGAGGACTTTGACTTGAAGACCCACATAGAGTCGTCAGGCCACGGGGTAGACACCTGCCTCCATGTGGTGCTTAGCAGCAAGGTACCAGATCTACGTGGGGGGAGGAGGGGGGTGGGAAGAAGGGGAGGGGCCCCCTCATAGTCAGAAGCAGCTCCGGGGGTTGTGGAACTTGGCTTCACACTGTCCCAACATAGTCAGGACTGTCTCAGCACCTCTGTGCGGCCTGGGAATGGCCTCTGCAAATGCAGACACAGGCGATGGCCCAGACTGAAGGAGCTGCTTGGTGAGGAAGGCTCGGCTTCATGTTCAGGTACCTCCTCACTGTTGCTCCCCATCAGGTCTGCCGTGGCTACTTGATCAAGATGGGTGGCAAGATTAAATCGTGGAAGAAGCGCTGGTTTGTCTTTGATCGGCTGAAGCGCACCCTTTCCTATTATGTGGGTGAGTTCCCACGAGCCGCCCTTGGGCCCATCAGGGCGGGGACCCCTGGGCATCAGCAGCTGGGTTGGCTCGTCTGCTAGAGGGAGGCCAAGTTTCCAGCAAAGGGCTAGAGGCTCTGGTGGGCTTTGGCATCCCACCCCTGAAAATGTAGAGTACCTGGTTCACATTCATTCATTTCTTCGTTCATTTCGTAGTGTTGTTGAGCGTCTAATAAACTCCAGTCCCTGCTTTAAGTTCTGGTGACAACCAAGCACCCACACTTTCTCCCTTGGTGCGTAAGTCAGGAAGGCAGATGCTCAGCAGAGAGTAAAGTAAATAAATATAGTGAGTGAATTTGCTGACAGGGTGCAAAATCTGGGCTGTGAACTTCCCCTTGATCTCCCTCAGAGACTTCAAGGAGATCACTTAAGTTTCAAGGACTCCTGGATGAAAGGGACCCTATCACCCTGCTCTCCCTCTTCCTTACCCAGTCCCTGGCATAGACTCCCATCCCCAAAATACCTTTAGACTATCCCACTTGGAGCTTGAGGTGCCCTGTGGCCTTCTAGTCAGCAAAGGCCAGGCTGAACAGTGACAGCAGTCCTGTGCACAACATGAATTTGCTGTGCATTGTGGGCCGGTTGTCTTTTCTTCACGGTGCGCCTTTCTGGAGCATTGCTGGTCGTATTGGCCAAGAGACAAGAAAGGTGTGAGGGGCTTTGAATTGATCTTAAGTGCCTCAGCTGGGTAACGTGCCACACCTGCCTGCCAGTCACTCAGCCCTACCACCTACAAAGCTGGGGGAAGTAGTCCTGGCAAGAGCCTGGAAAGGGGACAGCTTCTGGGTCATGAATGCCCAGGCCCAGTATCTTGCTTGCCCCTCTTAACTTTTACCCACTTGGTCCTTCCTCTATCACCGTGGGTCCTGGATGTGGAGAGACAGAAGCCTGGGTATAGCTAGACTGGGACATGAGAAGGACCTTTTCAGCTTGGAAGCGGAGCTCCACTTCAGACCTGCTGAGGCTGAGGTGTGTCCAGCCAGGTCCAGGAGGCAGACCCTCATTAAATGTCTTAGAGTAATAATCACAGCCAATTTAGGTCCTGTCCATCAAACACCTGAGTGGTCAGTACTCTTCATGTGGCCGCTCATCTAACTTTTGCCAAAGCGCTATATTTTCACCTACTTTATGTATAAGGAAAGTGGGGCTCAGAAAGCCTTTGCCCAAGGTCTCACAGCAACGACGAGACAGAGCAGAGGGGAGAGGCAGCCACTTGTGGGGAAGAGGCAGGAAGAGAGACCAGCAGAGGCAGAAGGGCAGGAAGCAGGAAGCTGGCTCTGACTTCGTGCCAGGTGCTGGGCTGGCACTTGGCAAATGTGATCTCGCTTCATGTCTGTGAAACAAAAGGAGACCACGTTTAGGCGGGCAGCGGAAACAGAGAAGGAAGCTGGCCAAGGGAACAGACATTTGTAAGCCCAAGGTGTCACCAGCAATGATGGATGTTGCCAGAAGGCCAAGAGTGATGCAGCCAAGGGCCATTTGACTCCAAGACTGAGATTTGTGGAGACGTTTTCCACCATGCAAGGAGGCGGAAGCCAGATTGCACAAGACCAAGGATAGGTGGGCGGGACAGAGTGTGGGCAGGAGCCTGTTACTATTTCCAGGGATAGAGGAAGGGGGTTGGGACACCACTGGAGGGTGGCCAGGTTTCTATGTCAAAGGAGGAAATGTCGAGATGGGTGTAAGGCTACACCAGGACCTGGGTGTGGCTTGCCTGTTGGACCGGCACCCTCCTCCTTTCTACAGGAAATCCCCTCAGAGATTAACCTGGGTGAACCCTTCAGGCATTCCACCTTCCCTGGAGTGGTTCCCGCCCTCCTCAGCATCCCGGTAGTCACCCCTGCCTGCTGTGCCACATCAGCCCAGTGTGTAATGCTGTAGCAACAGGTGCCGAGTTTCATGCCAGACCCTGGTGGATGCTCTGAATGTGCTCCTATCGTTGACACTCTTCTTAACACCCTCAGATGTGGCGGGGTACTCCTGAGCTCCGAGCCTCGCTGGCAGGCGACTAGGCTGTGCGCCTGAACCTTCTCACCAAGGTGTAGCTTCCCAGCAGAAAGTTTGTGATTTCTTGCCGGATGCCAGTACCTAGGATTCGGTCATTCTGCAATGGCTGAGCACCTGTCTGTGCCTGGCACGTAGCCATTGCCCTCGCAGGAGGACATAGGTGTGGATAACAGAGGCTCAGAGTTGGTGTTCGAGTTCCATGCTGAGGATCGTGATGGTGTGTTGGAGTGGTCGGAAGCGGGTTTCGAAGGTTGCTTAGGAGTTTGCCAACCTTGTGGGTGGGAAGAGTATAAAGAGTGGGTCTGCTGAGGGCACAGTGAGAAGCTCAGCTGACTCCACAGAACCCAGCGTGGAGGAGGTTGTGAGACAAGTGGGAGAGATGTGTTGGCATCAGTCTGTGCCAGGACCCAGAGGCAGCCGGTTCCCCAAAGGAACCATCAGAGAGAGTTGTGTGCTGAGGCACTGAAGCTTCCAAAGCTGGTCAGTCAGCATCGGGGCAGATGAGTGGCAGGGCCGGAGGCTGGGGCAGGGATCTGGGCCTGAAGTAACCTGGAGTATGGGGAGGGACCCATGGGAAGAGCTTACGAATAGCTGTCGCTTCTGCGTTCAGTGACTGGCATGGCCATCTCCCGTAGGCTGGTGGCAGAGGGTGGCAGTTGTACCATGTGGTCTGTGATTGTCATCAGCTGCTCCCCTTCTTTCATACCAAGTGGGTCATCCCTGCCCTGACAATTCACCCTCCTCCCTGCAGCCGCCCTGAATGTTGTATGCTGTGTGTATCCTACATGCTACTCACATGAATGAGCAGAAAGCCTTGAGGAGCCCAGTGGGGCTCAGTGTACGTCTGTCCTCCGTAGCTCCCTGTTCCTCCCTCCCCAACCCCCGCTGGGGAATCAGACCTACAGCTTTGTGCTTCAAGAGAAGTGCTCTGCCACTGAGCTGCATGCTCCCTAGCTCTGTGGCTGCTTCCTTCTGTTGCCTGTGTTTTCCTCTTTGAGACAGACTATCCTATAGCCCGTGCTGGCCTTGAATTTGCTATGTTGGTGATAATAACCCCTGGATTTCTAATCTTCCTGCCTCTACTTCCCAAGTTCTGGGGCTTCCGGTGTGAAGCGCCATGCCTGTATTTTCTTTTAAGATTAAAAAGTAATTTAAAGGTATACATACGTACATACATTCATACATACATACATATATGTATACACACACACACACACACACACACACACATATATGCGCGTGTGCAGGTGCCTGCGGAGGCACCGATGCTCTGGAGCTGCCATTCCCGGTGTTTTGTGAGCTTTCTGATGTGGGTGCTCTTCACTGCTGAGCTATCTAACTCTCCAGCCGCCATCATGCTGGGGGTTCGTGATGGTCGGATTGTACCCCAGGGCTCTGTGTCTGCTAGGCATGCATGTTACCAATGGAGCTGTAGCCCTCCAGCGTTCCTTCTCTCCTTTAATAACATGAGGTAGACATCTGTATGTATTAAAAAATTTGAAAAAGCTTGTCTCCACCAAGTAATATGGGTAATAGGAGCTTTTCCTTTTTCTTTCTTCTTCTTCTTTTAGTGAGATACTGTCTCGTGTAACCCACATTGGCCTAAAGCTCACTGTGTAGTCGGAACTGACCTTGAACTCTTTATCCTCTTGCCTGTGTTTCTCAAATTCGGGGATTATAGGTGAGCACACGTTCAGATGAACAACACTCTTATCCCCGGCGGAAGCTAAAATATTCTCCTGTTTGCCTCTCAAGGTGTCTTAGCCATCTTTTGGTTTCAGATAGAGCTCCAACTCTATACTTACACTTGGTGCATTTGACAGATGCCCACACCTGTATCAGGTGTTTCTTGGGGCTGTGGAGATGGCCTCGTGGGTAAGAACACTTGCTGTTCAAGCATGAGACCTGGGTGCGAATCCCCGTACTCAGTGCCCCATGCGTATCTGTCACCTCGGCGCTGTGATGGATGGAGACAGAGGGAATGCTGAGGTTTGCTGGCGGCACCCCAGCTCCAGGTTCAGTGAGAGACCTGTCTCAAGGGAGTATGGCAGAGAGTGGCGTCTTCCTCTGGCCTCTGGAGTGTACACGGGCGGGCACATCCTCACACGTATGCGTATATACCATACACACACAGAGTCTGTGCCATCTTATATAACATCAGCTATGTAATATTCCATGACGTGGTCAAGTCTAACTTTTTAGTGGGACTATTGTAAATCTGTTCTATACCTCAGGTAAACTAATTTTTGTTGTTGTTTGCCTGTTTATTGATCCAAGATCTCATTTATGCAGCCTCCGTCTGGCCCAGAACTTACTGGGTAAACCAGGCTGGCCTCTGAGTTCCACCTGCCTCTGCCTCCTTAGTGCTGAGGTCAAGGTCTTTCTAATTTATTTATTATTTATGTTTATATTTAAAATGTAATTCTTTTAGAGATACTACTTAATATGTCACTTAGGCTGGCCTGGAGCTCAAGATCATCCTGCTTGAGCAGATTGCTAGGGTTCCAAGTGCCCTGTTTGATCGATGTGGTCAACGTATCCATAACAGTTCTGCTCCCACCTTCATTCCTAACGCTTCTTGCCAGTTCTGTAATGTTTGTTGTCTTGTGGTAGATCGCATCTCAACAGAGTTCTCATCTACATTATCTTTAGGGTACTCTCTTAGACTCCATTTTGGAGTCTTAGAGGCCAAGACTGTAAGCCACTCCCCAGTTGAGGAAGTGGCCTCAGGCTCAGGGCACCCCATGCTCTGTCCCACTCAGCCCGGCCCTCCTTCTTTTGCAGACAAACATGAAACGAAGCTGAAGGGGGTCATCTACTTCCAGGCCATCGAGGAAGTGTACTATGACCACCTGCGCAGCGCAGCCAAGGTGAGGCAGGGCTGTCCAGCGCGAGGCTACAGGGATAGCCACCAGGAAGGGGTGTCGCAGTGGTGTTCTGCCCAGCCTGCCCTTCGCTCTCCCTCTTTACCAGTTTTCTCTTCCTTTCTTCCTCTCCCCCTCCCAGAAAAGGTTTTTCCACTTCACTATGGTGACTGAGGTACCCTCAACCCCACATTGCCAATAACCAGAACTACTTGTATTAACAGCTCCTGTGCCCTCTGACCCCTGACCCCTGACCCCCTCCTCCATCCCTCTAACTTGCTCCAGGCCAGAGAGAGGAGAGAGCAAGGAGCTCCTGTGGATTGGAGCCCACTTGTTGCCTCCCTCTCAGGCCAGGACGGCTGGTGTAGCTCTGAGGGCACAGACAGTACGGACAAGGGAATTAAAGGGGTAGTAGGGGGATGTGCAGGCACTAGCTTGGAGAGGGCAACTTGAGAAAAGGATGTGTTAGAGGCTGAGCCAGCCTTATGCAAAGTTGCCCTCTCTCTTGCCAGCCCCCCCCCAACCCTGACCTCTGTCCCTCTGTGGTCTGCGCCAACATCCTACTTACAGCCTTTTCCTGCCACTTTTTGGCGTAGAGGAGAATCTGGTTCTCGCTGGGACAACACTTCTGACAGATTCTCTTGTGTTAACTTTGGAACTGAGGTATACCCCTGTTGCAGTTGCAAGGGTTAGAGAGCCTAGTACTAGTTTGTGTTAGAACGCAAACCTCTGGACCCTTGAGGACCAGGCTCTGGCCTGTTTGAGACTTGGCCTTAAGTTCAGGGCTTCCTGGGGGACTTTTGAGGAGAAAAGCAGGCTAGGCAGGTAACTGGGCATGGACCCCCCCCTCCCCATCTTAGCACTTCCTGTCCTGCCTTGCAGAGTCCGAATCCAGCCCTCACCTTCTGTGTGAAGACCCATGACCGGCTGTACTACATGGTGGCCCCGTCCGCAGAGGCCATGCGCATCTGGATGGATGTCATTGTCACCGGAGCCGAGGGCTACACTCAGTTTATGAACTAACTACCAGGCACCTCCTGGGTCCCCAGGTCAGCCCCAGGACCCCATGCCCTGCCACTTGCTGCTCTGCTTGTCCCTGGAGACAGTGGCACCCTGGGTACTGGGTCACAGAGGCTCAGGATGTCGTAGAGTACCCCAGGGCTTTTGTGCAAGAAGACTAATTGTTCTGTAAGGAGTTTGGTGCTTGAGAACTAGGCTCCGGTCCCTAAAGATGGAGCAGAGTGGAAAGGAAGAGGGGGAGGCCTTGTTACCTCCTGGGAGCCCAAAAGTGCAGAGTTCCCTCCTGGGTCCAGCAGGCTGAAGAGTGTCGCAGAACTGGCCTCTCAGCTCTGTCCTGACACCTGCTCACCCCAGCTTTTCTCTTTGTAAAGGACAAACTATGGTACCAGAATCTGCCAAAGATCCCCTTCTCATCCCACACTTCTGCAGGGGCCTGGGGGGAACTGAGCAGAACCACGGGTAGAGTTGGGAAGCAGCTCAGGCCTGCACCTCCATCCCTGTTCTGCCTCCTCGTTTGAGCGCCTCCATAGTTTTCACTACTTTGCTCAAGGACCAGAGACCTCAGGTGTCATCCTTGAGGTCCAGCCCCATGTCGTGTTGCAAACCCATCCTCGTCGTTTCCGTGGTGACTGCTTCATCACCATGGTTACACACTAATTGCCATGGCCACACTGTGGCTCTGCCCACTGCTTCAGCTGTGGGCCACATGAGGGTATGTGCCATCATCTCTCTGACCCAGGCCTGGGGGCATGTCATGTGGTGAGAGGAGACGGATACCTCTCTGCTGCAGTGTATCTCCAGCCCCCAGTCCAGCCCTCTCCCTTCCACTGTGCCTTGCTTAGAGCCAGAAGGGATGATTTCCGGGGATCCAAGACCAGAAGAACAGCAGCACTGAGGGGAGAGGAAGCTGAGAGGGCTGTCCTCCCATTCTGACAGGGCCAGTTCCCGATAGCCCTTCTTTCTGGGCGCCCAGAGAGAAGCCTGAGTTGGGGGTGGGGAGGGCAGAAGCAGAGGCCCTGAGCTGCAGCACCCTCCCTTCAGTCTCCCAAGAGCGATGGGAAAGGAGAGCCGAGGATCAAGTCTCCAGCTGGCTGGCCTCAGCCTTTGCGCCTTAACACTAAGCCACCTTCCCGGCCCTCCCCAGCACTGGGCCCATGGTTGCTGGGCCTGGCTGGGTGTTTTGCAGTATTTGTAAGCATTTCAGCAGAACAATAAAAGCATTTTGACTATGTACGTGTGTGTGGATGTCCAGGTGTATGTGGAACCGAGTGGGGGACTTCAGGCATCAGGATTCGGTTTTCCCAAGAGTGGAACTTTCCACCCTACCACCGAAGGTTACAGGAGGGAATCCAGTCCCCCAGTCTCCATCTCCTCATCACTTCTTGCTTCGGTACACTCTGAGCAGGACAGCTCAGGATGGGGGTGGGGTGCGGAGGAGGGGGGAAGAAGAGGTTTAATGAACCAGGGGCTGGAGCCAGAGGAGCACACACAGGCAGTGAGGCCATGCTTGTCCTTGTCACTGTAGCAGAAGGCTGAGAAGAAGGGCAGCTACTAGGTAGTAGGTTCCCAGAGAAGCTGACTTCGTCCCTGAAGTCAGCTGGTCACCATAGCGGTCCAGAAGCATCAGAGCCAGTCCATTGGTCCAGCCAAATCCTTCCTGGAGAGAGGCCAGGACAGTGGGGGCCAGATCTCTGAAGCTCCCAACCCCTGTTTTGGGATCCTCTCTTCCCAGGGTTTTTAGCCCAGGACTAGATCACTATTCAGAATCTCGCCCATAGACCACCTATTGGGCATCTCAGATCTGGGGGGCTGCATGTTCTGGAGGGACAGGAGATCCCAGGAGTTGCCTGTAACTGTTGATCAGCTCACCCTAGCTTGCTCACCTGAACTTCATACTCCCCTCCTCCACCTGGATGTCCACCGTTGCTGATGTCATACTAGGGGCAAATGCGTGAGTTAATGGGTACTGCTCCTAAGCCAACCAGAACAGAACTGCACCAGGCTGTCGCTCAGGCCCCTGCAGTGCCCGAGAATGGCCAGCAGGGGCTGCATCATACTGGCTTGTGCTGTCTTAGGCCTGGCAAAGCCTGTCAGAGGCCCAGCATTTCAACCATGGAATGAGACCCGTACCCCACCCAGCTCACCTTCTCATACATGGCTGACGTTTGGGAGTAGACTTTGAAGTTGGTTTTGATCCAGTTCTGGGCCAGCTGAAAAGCCACCTCCTGAGTCCGGGGGGAAGCTGACTTGGCCAAACCTAGACCCCACCCCAGGTAATGCCTGAGTATCCAGAGTTGGGGCAGAACAGAAGTTTCAGCCTTACTCTCCCCAAGGCAGGAAGGAGGCTGAGGTCCTCAGATCTCCTTTCTGGACCTGTGGACCCACGTGTTCTTAGTCCAGGGCCTGGAGTTGGAGCTTTCCTACCTCTGATGACCAGGTCCTGTAGGGGAGCCCAGGCATTGGGGAAGTCCCACTGCTGGCCTGTGTTGCGAAGAGAGGTCGGGATCCCGTACTGGTAGGTCAAGATCTTACTGTCCTACAAGGTTCCAGACATTGATGTGACTGTGGGTGGTGGCTGAGGCAGGAGCCAAGGGCCTCAGGGAAGGCAGATCTGACCCTCCAGACCCTTCTTGTCCTGCCTCACAGGCGCTCCCAGTGGCCTCAGTGAGACTTGCAGACTGAGGTGGGCATGGCCAGCAGGTAGGGAGGGTCCAGCCTCCAGGATGCCAGGCCCGCCCGCGCTCCCCTCACCTCCAAGTACTTGAGAGCCTGTCAGCGGCACTAGCGTCTGAAAAGCAGCCAGCCCAGAGAGGGGCAAGGTTGGAGGGATAAAACTCCAGGTTCTTCTCCCCTTTTTCCAAGTCGTAGTCGAACCAGGCACCCTTCTGCTCGTCCCACAGGATGGCCTCCATGGCGGCCAAGCGCTGGGCCCGCAAGTTCCGGTATTTTGTGGCCTCAGTGTCATTCCCTGGGAGGCACTGCCTTTAGTGCCACCAGGCAGAACACTGGACGCTGCCCTTGAGTCCCTGGCTTTAGGTGTCTTTACATTCCATATGTGGTACCCACACATGCTAAGAACTCTAGGGACCAAGGACCATGATTCCCCAGTTCTCACTAGAATTAATGGCTTCTTGAACCAATGGTCTCGCCCAGCTCCCAGGTTCACCATTCTGAGGACTCTCACTCTGAGGGGCTAAGGAGAGCTTTGGGGAATGAAGAGAGATCTGCTGTATGCACCGCAGTGCCTGCTCACATGCCCTAGAGGTCCTCATGGAACAAAAGGGGCAGCAGTGTGAAGATAAGTAGGACTCCTGTGATTCTCTTCCCTTGATGCTGAAGGCTTAAACTGGCTGGAGAGCCCTACACCCAGTCCCACGGCCAAGGCCGATGCAGTGGCCCATACCAGACAGTCTCCTCTCATTGGGTGCTTACCTAGTCTGGAGTAGAAGCTGCTCATCAGTTCCTCTGCTTGGCACAGGAAAGCATTCAGGTCAACAGGTACCATTTTGCTGGTTCTGATGCTGCTAAGCAAATCAGGGTTTGGGCCTCCGACAAGCCAGCGTGAAGAGAAGTCCCAGCCAGACTCAGTCCCAGCCTTGAGCTCAGCCCACAGAGCCTCTCGGGCCCCTGTGAGGACAGAAGAGCAACTCCAGGCCAGACGTGACTGCAGCAAGCAGCCACAGATCAGAGTCAGATGTACACAGAGGCTCATACCCTCGGTCCTGTCCCTCCTTCCTCCTCCTGTCCCTGCTTACCTTCTGGCACAGTGTTTGCCAATTCTGCATCTTTGCTGTAGGACTCTGGCCTAGCAAAGAAAAGGATAAAGTCCCTCTGCTCAATCAGAAAGATAAGTCTTCTTGACTCCTCTACCCTGTCACCCTGATACACACAGGACAAGAGGACCTAAGGCAGACAAGGAACCGATAGCAGGCCACTTTCTCACCTGGGTCCCCCATAAGGGACATTGTAGAGATTCAAGGTATAGTTTTGTCCTCCTGAGTTCACAGAGACAGTTCTGTTCACAGTCCAGAAGTCCAGTTCTGAGGCTAGAGTCCCAATATTCTCCCTGGGGTGGAGCGAGCAATACCTCAGCCCAGGTACAGAGCCACTGCCCTTGGCCCTGGGAAGTCTCCAGCACAGGACACACGTGCAGGCCAGCACAGGCAGGGTACCCACTGAATAAAGGTGACATCCTTGGTGTGAGTCATGTATCGATCCATCATGAGAGTCAGGAGTGGGGGCTGGCTCCGTTGCAGGTAATACACACGTCCGCCATTGGGGATGTGTCCGTAGCTGCCAAGAGGGGCTCTGCTTAGACAGCCCCTGGCCCAACAGCTAGGCCAAGGCAAGCGCAGCTCGCTGCCCAAGGTCCCTTCTTACGTTTTCACCAGAGCCAGAAAGTTCTGCAGCATGCCCTTCACCGTTGAGGCCATCTCAGAGAGAAGCAGTCCTTCCATCACCCAGGAGGAGTCCCTGGGGAGGGATTAGGCACGCGTCACCCAGCTTTCACCCTCTGCCCTGCACTCCCACACTGGAGGGTGCCTGCCCTGGGTTCCCCACACCACTGCCTGCCTCCAGGAGCCCCTAGCCTCTCAGACGTGGGCACTCACCAGTAGTAGAATTCGACAAAACGTCCTCCAGGCACAATGAAGGGGTGTTCTGAGTAGATCAGGGAGAACCTCTCTGGGTGTGTGAGGACTTCTGGTTTCATCTGGAGTCAGGAAAGAAGGTACAGGGGAGCCTAGCACCAGCCTTGATGGTGGGGGCTGCAGAGGGCAAGGGCAGAGGGCTTGGCATTCCTAGGTGGGGAGGCTGGTTCTGTTGTTCCTTCTGTTTTGCTGTGTGGTCAAGGCCAGCTCCTGGGAGTCTTAGGGTCCTCACTCTTCACATGCCAGCCTCTGGGGTCCTGGCTCAACCTGAAGGTATGCTGAAGCCATGACCACTCAGCATGGCATCAGGTTGGTGTCCATAATTGTGACCCAGATGAGGCTGAGTGGATGAGGCAATGCTAGTTGATTAAGGTCTCCCTCGATCCCTCCGACACTCCTATTGCCAGTTGAAGCCAAACTCAGAAAATAGAAAACCTTCTCCCAGTCCCCCTCCCAGAGTGATGAAACCCATGACCTTTCCCCAGGAACAGTGACGATTGGCACGGGGCCCATTGGGTCCTTCTTCTGCCTGTTGCTGTCAGTCCCAAGTGTGTTGGTGGGGATCTCAGCCTGCCTCAATCATTTTGAGCAAGCAGCAGAACGGGAATCAGGTATGTACCCAGTAGACTGGATGGTCTTGGGCAGCCTTAGATCAAACTACCAGGTAGGAAGGAGAGTCCCTCAGCACTGGGCTGAACACAGGCTGGCCATATGCAGCCAAAATGACTGTTCTTAGGACTGAAGCTAGCCCAGAAGCTCAGAAAGGGAGAGAGGCAGAGGACATGACCTTCTACCATGGCCCTCTGTGCTACGGGAGGCAGCCCACAGGCGGCAGGACTGGCTTGGTTTGCATAGGTGGACGTGAGGGGATAGAAGCAGATGTTCCCTTCTGAAGTCAGAAGTGCATTCTAGAGGCTTCTGTTTAGAGCTCAGGGGTGTGGGCTGTGTTCTTAGGAAATGCCTGTGCTCTCAGGCACTGTGGCTCCCAATAGGCGCTGCTCTGTCCCATCCCAGGAGCAGTCAGTCAGGCCATGAAGCAGGCCCAGGCCACTGCTACCTTCTTTCCCAGTTTTTTCCAGATCTGGTGCAGCTCTTCCGCCCACACACGCAGCTTGGCATCTGAGATCTTCTGCAGGAACTGAGGGCTAGAAGAGAGGACCCCACAGGGTTCATGGAGGCAGGCCCTCATGAGGGCCCTCTCCTAGTCTTCTCTCCAGAGAGGTTACCTGTCCTTCCAGTCCTCTGGGGTCCAGGGTTGCAGCTCCTGCCCAACAGGCTGGAAGTGCCGCTGGACAAACTCCAGAAGCTGTTCCCTGGGGATGCTGTGGTTGTATGCCAGGGCCAGCTGGCTGAAGTTCTGCAGGACTTCATCTGGAGAGCAGGTGACATCAAGGAGTTAGTGGGTATGCTGAGGCCCACTGTGGTCAGGGAAACCTATACTGCTCCCCCACCCGCCTGATAAAAGGTTCGGGAGAAGCCAAGGTGGCTTTACCTGGAGATGCGGTCAGTGACATATCCACAAACTGCTTGTCGTCCTGGTAGAGTTTAGTCATCTGAACTTGATGCAGGAGCTCCCCGTGGCAGTAGATCTGGCTGCAGAGACAGAGGGCGTGGCAGTGGTAGGAAGAAAGGGCTAGGGTATGGACAGATGACTAGTTGTTGTTGTTGTGATGATGATGATGATGATGGTGGTGGTGGTGGTGGTGGTGATGATGACAGGATATCTTTATCATGCATCCTTGGCTGTCCTGGAACTTGATATGTAGACCAGGCTGCCCTCTAATTCACAGAGATCTACCTGCCACTGCCTCAGGAGTACTGGGATTAAAGCCATGCACCTTTAAGTCTGCCTGTGGAAATGCATTAATAAATCTTTCCCAAGCCGGGTGTGATATTGCAGGATATTTGATCACATCGTCAAACCCAAGATTGTGAACTGGAACCTGTTTCTTGTGGTATAGCTTAATCCTAGCACACACCTTTAACCCAAGAGCTTTCTGTTTATTACAAATAAGTAGTTGTGGTGTGGCTTAGCCCTAGCAAATCTTTAACCAAAGAGAAAACACCCAGCTGACCTTAGTATTCAGCCAACATCCCAGAAGGAAAAATCTCCTTCTCCTTCTCCTTCTCTTTGCTGTCTTAAATATTCTTCAACTCAATGTCCCTCCTTTATACTTCCTGTGCATCTCTATAGCCATCCTCCGGACTTCCTCTCACTGTCTATGGTTTTTTTCTTTTTTTTCCTATGTTAGTTTCCTGTCAACTGGTTGCTTGCTTTGCCTCTTGACCTAGGGTTAACCTTATTTAATCCCAGTTACAGAAAGCTCTTGCATTAAAGGTGTGTGCTAGGGCTGAGCCACAACTCAACTATTTGTTTAGAATAAGCAGAAAGCTCTTGGTTAAAGGCATGTGCTAAGGCTGAGCCATACCACAACAAGAAACAGATTTTTTTTTCCAGTTCACAATCTTGGGGTTCATAATATGATCAACTATCTTGTAACATTTCCCCTTTTTGTCTAAATAAAAAAAAAACTCTTTCTCTAACACAAATAAACTATATACTGTCTGATAAGAATTACATTCATAATATCCAGACCATATGCATTTAGTAACCTTGGAGAAAGTAGTATCTGTCCTCTCTTGGTGAGTCCAAAGTTCTGTATCTAAATCACTTTCTATCATAACTTGCATTTGCCAAACTAAAACCATCTTTTTAGACTTAAAACAATTTTCTTAAATCCTAAACAACTTAAGCTTAACTGTGAGACTGTAACTACCTAGTCTTCAACCCCATCAGAGACCTGAGAAGGATAAATATTACCTGAGTAGACAGGAAGTGCAGAGTAAGCAGTTTCCAAAACTATAGAAACAACAGAGACTGCTGGCTGCCTGAGCAGTCACCCAAGATTCCTCCACATCCATCTCCTTAGCCATCAAATCTGGCCTAGAATATCTGACAGATTTTTCTGTGAAGCAGGAATTATGAAGGACTTCTCTACTTTGTCCTGGCATAGTTCAGCACTTGACTTTCTTTGTGTCCACAGAGCTTGGCCACAGCTTGGGCAGCATGCTGTCAGCAGTTGAGGCAAGGGCAGTTTCTTGCCCAGGGGTAGCTAGCCACATTTGACACAAACTCCATAAGGAGGTTCTTCGATGCTCATCATCTTCTTTGAAGTAGTATGGGGGTACTGCCAGGAGCTGACATGTCTTATTGTCAAAAAAGTTTTAAATTAATAAAACATCTTTAAATGTTATATTCTGTAGATCTCTGAGGTTTTTGAAGAGCATCTATCTATCTCAGTATATCTAAATAGGCAGATGTTGCTTGTCTCTAGCTATTTACTATCTAATTAACTTAGAAAACACCCGTGATTAACTAAACTAGCACCTAACAAAACCACAAGTTTGATTGACTATTAACTTGCATTTCTAAATTATCCTAAACAGTGAGTAATAGTAGCTTTCAAAAGAACTAGAACTTTACATCTAATTTTTAAGAATTACATAGATACAACATCTTAAAAAGAGTTGATGCATAGTATGTTGTAACCAAAATGTAACCTTAATTTTGTATCATTGTATAAGGATCTATACCAATGTAACCAAATAGAACCTTAATTTTGTATCAATATACAAAGATCTGTAAGAGTAGGTTCAATAATCTACCTTGTTTTTCTATAATTCCTATATTAGTTCTATATCCTTCCTTTTTTCTTTCCAACCCTTCTCCCTCTTCATAAGAAAGAGAGGATAGAGAAAATAAAAAGAGAGAGGAATCCCTGAGTCTAGCCTCTATACCCTGTTTCTTCCCTGATCAAGACCATTGTACAACTTGCAGCCCAATCCCCTTAAATGCCAACAAATATCCATAACCCACCAAACCACCAAAAAATCCACCCATCCTGCCTTTTGGGAATGGGACATCACTCTCTTAAAATTGATTCCTGATGATTTGGGACGTAGTTTCCTTTTGGGAGCCCAAAAAATTGGAAAAATGATCAAGTCTTAAGAAAGATAGCTCTCATATTTGCTATCTAGTCCCTATGTGCTGTGAAAATGCAGGCTTAAATGAAGCCCTGGCTGTAACAGTCAGAAAAGTTAGGATGTGCCCTTAATCCCGGTATTCCAGGGGTGGTGGTGGTAGGCAGATGCCTGTTAGAGTCCAGCCTGATCTGCATATAGAGTTCCAGGACATCCAGGGCTACATACTGGAACCCTATCTCAAAAAAAGAAAAAAGAAGGAGGAGGAGGAGGAGGAGGAGGAGGAGGAGGAGGAGGAGAAGAATAGGAAGAAGAAGAGGAACTAGATAAAGAATCTCCGGCCAAGGGAATTAAGAGCATTTGCTACCCTTCCAGAGGACCCAGGTTCAATTCCTCGGCACCCACAAGGCTGCTCACAACGTCTGTAACTCCAGTTTTAGAGGATCTGATGCTTCTTCTGGCCCCCGTGAGCATCAGGTCCACAAATGGTGTGCAGTTGTACACACAGAGCAAATGCCCATACACTTCTTAATAATTTATTTTATTTGTGTTGGTGTTTTGCCTGCATGTATGCCTGTGAGAGGGTGTCGGGTCCCGTAGGACTGGAGTTGCAGATAGCTGTGAGCTGCCAATGTGGGTGCTGGGAATTGAACTCAGGACCTCTGGAAGAACAGCTAGTTTTCTTAACTGCTGAACCATCTTTTCAACCAGCCCATATACTTTTTAATTAAATAAATAAATAAAGAAAGAAAGAAACAAAGAAAGAAAGAGAGAGAGAGAAAGGGAGAAAGGGAAAGAAAGAAAGGCAAGAAAGAAAGAAAGAAAGAAAGAAAGAAAGAAAGAAAGAAAGAAAGAAAGAAAGAAAGAAAAAGTGCAAGGAAGGATACAGTCTCCAGAAGCCACCAGTGGGCCAAATGACTTCGCATCAAATGGATACGTTGGGAATTGAACTCAAGTTCTCTCAAGGGCTCTTAACTAATGAACCAACTCTCTAGTTCCTTGCTCCTTTACTTGTTTATTTTTGAGACAGGATCTCACTATGTTAACTTGGCTGGCCTTGAATTCACAAAGACCCACCTGCCTCTGCCTTTTGTTTTATTTTATTTTTTAAGTTTGGTTGTTACTATGTGTAGCTCAGGCTGGTCTCAAATTCTAGATCCTCTTGTTGAAGCCTCCTGGGTGCTGAGATTTACAAAGGTGTGTCCTCGAGCTCAGCTGGGACTTACTTTAAATGAAGAGAAGCATTCAGAGGAAAAGACTGATTAATTAGAGCAAGCAGATCTCTCCCAGGACGGGAACAAAGGTTGGAGAAGTGAAGAGGAGGGTCAGGCCAAGTCCATGAATAATGCTAGATAATCCCCGGCCGGATTATTTAATGCATACTGAGGCCAAAGTAGTTACAGGCAGTACCGTCCACCATGGCTGCCAGGGCTCAAGGGACAATCTCACAGCCTTCTACCCTATTCCACGGAGGCTTCCAAAATGCTCTCCTGCACTCTGACCTCCCTTGCTTCAAGAGTCAGAAGGCAGAGCCCTTGGAACACTAGGAAGGATAGATAGGTACTCTCCTGAGGACCGTTTGTGTCTTCCCTTTTGGAAGGCCTGGCCTCTGTGGTATAATGACGCACCATGGGGGCCAATTTTGGTCCATGCTTTTGAACAGACACAGGGAGATTGATTTTGTTCCCAGCCCAACCTGGAATCCAGAAAATAATCAAAATCCTTCCCCATAAACAGATAAGGCTCAGAAATGTTTTCTGTGTAATTTTCACAGAACTTGTCTATAGCGAAGCTGAATGGCACTGTGATACGGTGAAGTTGCTGACATCACTGATAGGCTTTAACTACCTGGTTTAAGTAACTCATTTGATGACATGGTACTGATGATCAGACACACTGGGAGACTGAGCAAGAGCATCCTCTAGACAGAGCTCCAACAGAACCGACGGGCCTGAGAAGAGCTGCAGTCTCTGAGCTGCGCGGTGCCACCAGGCTTGTCTACAGCACAATAACACATCAAGCAGCACAAAGAGTTAGTGCAGAACATATTCCTAGAGGTCATTAAGACTGATCGTTCCTTTAACTCTGCCACTAATCTTGGCCGATTCCTTCAGATACTGTCATAGACCAACTGGTCCCACTGCTGTGTCTTTTGTGTAAGTTCTACATTAAGTGGAAATGTCCAGACATATAGGATGGTGCAGTTCTAAGAGTCTTGGCCAGCTGGGCTGGAGTGTTGGCTCATCAGTTAGGAACATTTGCTATTCTTGCAGAGGAGCTGGGTTTCGTTCCCAGCACCCACATGATGGCCCTCAACCATCTCTGACTGCAGTTTCAGAGTATCTGATACCCTCTCTGACCTCCACTGGCACTGCGTGCATATGATTTGCTTACATGCAGGCAAAACACTCCTAAACATAAAACAAACGAACAACAAATAAGTGAAAGTATGGGCCAGGCATGGTGGCAAACATCTTTAATCCCAGTCCTTGGGAAGAGCTCTATGAGTTTGAGGCCAGCCTGGTCTACGTAGTGAGTTACTGGACAGCCAGGGCTACATAGAGAGACACTGTCTCAAAAAATAAAATAAAATAAAATAAAAAAATAGAACTGATTATTTAAAAATAATCAGCCAGGCACATTGGTGTATCCCTGTAATCCCAGCACTTGGAGAGGCAGAGGCAGGCAGATCTCTGTGAGTTTGAGGCCAGCCTGGTCTACAAAGGGAGTCAGGACAGCCAAGGATACACAAAGAAACCCTGACTCAAAAAACAAACAAAAATCATGGCCACGGTCAGAATAGCTGTGATGTAGGCAATTCAGTTCTGATACAAATCAGGCTCCACACATTGAGGGGGTACAGTCTACTAAAGCCACCCTCACTCAGATGCTTGTGACAAGTTTGAGGGTCTTCGGGCTGCTTACAGTTTGGAGTAACTGGTTACAAATGGCTGGCGTGGGAATGCTTACTGATAGGCACAGTTTCATTTCCTTGCTTGGGAACCACCGTGGATTCTGGCACTAGTAGCTGCCGTCCTGCTGGGACAGTGACATCAGGTAAAGAAGAGCAAGCTCAGATGACAAGAAAACAAACAGCTTTACTGTTCCCTTTCCCCACGGGAAGAACTGGCTAGTCAGGCCGGCATCCTCCCACACCCGCTTTCTAAGGCACCGGAAAAGCAGAGGCCTGTACTAACAGTGTGCTAGAGCTCCCGAACGCTGGCACAGGTATGTCAACTTGTGCAGGCCGGCCTTTCACGCCTTTATCTCTCATTATTCCCTGCTGTACAAGACACATGTCTTCACTGCCTGTTCCCAGCTTCCTCCTCTTTCCTCATTCAGGGTCTTATCCTGGAGTGGCCCTGTACTACATATGGAGCCAAGGATGACCTTGACCTTCCAATCCTTCTGCTTCCACCTCCTGAGTGCTGGGATTAGAGGAATGGACCACACTGCCCCATTTATGCAGTGCTAGGGATCAACTTCCTGTATGCTAGGCATGTGTTCTATCAACTGAGCTATAGCCTCACACCTTTAAAGGTCACAGAGTTTTTTCCATTATCTTTCCTCCTGACCATTATGATCCAGGATATTAGACCCCACTCAAGAGTTGGTGAAACCCAAAATTATAGGCAAAGACTCTTAGTTCAGCCCATGGAATTGATTTCTTATTCCCTTCAACCAAAACAGGGTGTCCATGTTTACCTCGGAATAGACATCGGATTACACAAACTGTGGGTTTATTGAGAGTGTCCACAGGGCACAGCCCTCTCTCTGAGAGCTTCAACATGGTCCAGATGCCATAGTCTTTCGTGTATCAGCAGTATCTCACGGCCCTTAGTATTAGGGGAAATTTCAACTAATATCTGATAGCAAGCTACTAATTACCCCACCGGCTGGCAGTTCCCTAGTCCAAAGTATCAGCAATTATGCTGGGAAGGTGTTCAAAGGCTACTGCCCCAAGGCCCATTCTCTGCCGAACAGAGGGTGAACAGCTCCTTGCGGGGGGGGGGGGGATGCCTCTACTCCCATACTTAAGTGGGTGAAGAAGGAAGGTTGAGAGATCGACGTCAGCCTGGACCACACAATGAGACCCACTGAGCCATCCCGTCAGTTCCTGGTTTAGTTTTTGAGACGGGGTCTCATGTAGCCCAAGGTAGCTACATGAGGATGACCTTCAGGTTGACTTTGAACTGGCAATCCTCCTGCCTCTACCTCCCAAGAGCTGAGATTAGAAGTAGGTGCCACCATGCCTTGCTTGTGCAGTGCTGGGATCAAACCCCAGGCTTCGCTCATGCTAGGACAGGCCCTCGACAAACTGAGCTACATCCCATGTATTTGGTCTTTTTTCCAGCTTCTTGAGAGAAGGGGGGAGGGAGGAGAAGGAGAGAGAGAGTGCATATGGCTGTACAAACACACGACTCTGAGTGCAGGTGCCCACGGGGTCAGAGAGGGTGGAGCTACTTGGAGCTGGAGTTACAATAGGGTGTGAGCTGCCAAGTGTGGGTGCTGGGACCCGAACTCCAATTCCCTGGGAGAGTAGAGTGTGTTCTTAAGCCTTGAGCCGTCTCTCCAGTCCTGCTTGTTTCTTATTGGTGTCCTTTGCCTCATGTATCAGGGAGTCAGTTCCCTAGGAATTAGATCTGTCATCTCAAAATCCCACCACTAACTAACACAGCATAACACTTCTGTTGGTTTGGTTTCTTGTGAGTTTGGTTTTGTTGTTGTTGTTGAGAGAGATAGGGTCTCTCAGTGTGGCCTTGGCTGTTCTGGAACTCACAAGCTAAGCTAGGCCAGGTTGGCCTTGAACTCACAGAGGTCTACCTGCCTCCGTCTCATCAGTGCTTGAATTAATGGAGTGCGCTGAGCCTGGTGCAAGTGTTCTTCAGTGCCAAAGCAAACTTGTGGTCACCCAGGAGTGAAAACTTCCTCCTCACCTAAGGTGTTTTGTTTCATTTTGTTTCCTTCCTTTTCCTAAGCAGCCCCTACGAGGAGGCTGGCGGGATTCTCCTAAATCATACACTAACACCAACTGCAATTAAATTCTGGTGCAAGCCACCTGGAGACATGCAATTCCACACACAGGTTAAGGGGACAGCCCTTTTTAATGAAGAGGACAGCAATAAGCTTAGGGGGAACTGAGTGTAAATGTGGCAGATCCTTTGGTCCTCAGATTCCATAAAATTTGTTAGAACCCGGAACCCAGAAAACCACCACTACTCTTGTGATAACATTTTTCTCTTGTTTTTGCTTTTCGTAATACGGTTTCTCTGTGTAGCCCTGGCTGTCCTGGAACTTGCTCTGTAGACCAGGCTGGCCTCGAACTCAGAGGTCTGCCTGCCTCTGCCTACCTGAGGCATTAAGGACACACTCAGCCGGGTTCTATTTTTCTTACTGGGAGCAAATCAGGACGAGCCAAATGAAGACACTGCTGGGTGGGGGTGGGGAGACTCCTGACCACTGCGATGTTCCTCACTGTGGAACCAAGATGCTTCACTCAGCCAACTCACTGGTGTGTCTCCAACCCAGAAAGCTTCACCAGTGTCTGGAATCCAGAGATATGGTCAGGGTCTCGTTAAAAAGAGCACAATTAACTGAGTCACTGGCCATGTGATTGAATGCAATGTCCAGCAACCTTCCTTTTCCTGAAGGTCAAATGATATCTTGTGACCCAAAAGTCCAAGTTTCTTAACACATTCTTGTGTTTCTGGAGTGGCTGCCCCCATCCTAGAAGCATGTGCCCCCTGGGGGCATGCCGAAAGTCACCTTATTTCCATAAGCCATCAAGGCCCATGCTGAGCCTATCATCTGAGAAATTCCGAGGGCTTAGACATAGCCTGCCAGGAAACCAAGAGGAAGACCATTCAGATTCCTCATCACACAGCAGAAAAGCGCTGCCTGCATGGGTGGGAACGCGGCCAGGTTTCCTGAGAGCTCAGGGCTAAGACAGCAGACCGTGTGGCCTGGTGAGTGCTTTCGAGCTCTACGGCTATCTTAGCCTAACGTTGTGATTTATGGTAGGGGCAACAGGCCACACACCATCAGTTTAACCTTCGGAGAGCTAGAGAGGTCGCCGTCAATGACCCCCAAAAGAAAGTCAAACTTGGAGACTCGGGAGCCTCCTGGGTGGTGGTACTTCATGAGCACATTCCCTGGGAGAGAGAGGACTGCTGGAAGGTTGAGCTTCTTCTCTCCTAGACTACCCTATGTCTGTTCCATCAATGGCTTTCATCCACAAGTGCACATGTGACTGTCTGAGGAGACCACTGACATGCCACTGGTCTCAGGGACAAGCAGCATAGTCTGCACTCTGCAAATAGTCCAACAGGACACAAGAGACTAGATTGAACTGTCACTCTGAAATCCTGACTGCTTCTGATCAAACAAGTCCTAGTAATTACTCCAGGTCCTTCCCTTCCCTCCACACTCCCTCAATTGGTCATCAATAAGTCTTCACAGCTCAGTCTTCAAAACTCATCCCCTGCAGAATCTTCAGTCCTGCCACCAGCCCATGGGCCTGGTCTCCTTTTCCCTAGAGCCAACTCTACATCAGGGCCTGGTTCTATTTACGTTCAGGCTACTCGGGACTTTGTGACCCTTGGAAGATACCCCAGAGCCTTTGTCCTGCAGGCTCTCTGCCTTGCTGTCTCCTTCTGCTCAAAGCTGGCTCCTTCCACGGTTCTGTTTGTTCATTTTGCCTCCTCTGAGACTCGCCCCATCCTAACACCCTTCTGCTTATTCCTTGCTTAGCTCCCCAGCTTCTCTTCCCCCCACCCCTGAGGCTCTGTTTTCACCCTTCTTGAGCGAGCTGGTGATGTGGGGGTAGAGTGAGAGCTCCATGGGCCCACGTGGAAACAGTGAGTGAGGGCCCCATAACCAGGAGGCAGGATGGCACCCTCGTCTTTGTATTTGCTGGTGGCAGCTGAGGCTCAGGAGAAAGATTTGAGAAAGAGAGAGCAGCAGGGTAAGCTAAACCCCACGGGCTCTTGACAGGCCCTAGACTCCCCTCACACCAGGCTAGGAAAGTTTTGCTAGAACAATGGAGGGAACAGCCCTGCTCAATCCAAGGAGCAGCTTGGATGGTGAGCTCTGGCCAGCTGCACGGAGGGCCGGCTTTGGTCAACAGCTTTGGGGTCACATAGAGGCTGCTTCAAAGTTCTAGCTTGTTCCAACACAGTAAATTTTGGTGTCTGGCACAGGATCTACCCTCCAAAAGCCCAAATTATTTCTCCCTTTCTCTCTGAGATGCTGGCCCTTAGAGGGTGAGCTCTCATTGCAGCTTTCTGTCCTTGCCCTCAAAAAGCAAAAATCAAAACAAAACCAAGCCAGGCATGGTGGCCCACAGCTGCCTTTTTTTTTTTTTTTTTTTTGAGACAAGGTTTCTCTCTGTCCTGGAGTCCATCTGTAGACTAGGCTGGCCTCGAACTCACAGAAATGTGCCTGCCTCTGGCTCCACGAGTGCTGGGATTGCAGGTGTGCGCCACCAAGCCTACATCTTTAATCCCAGCTCTCAGAAGGCAGAGGCAGGCAGATCTCTGTGAGTTATAGGCCAGCCTGGTCTACAAAGTCACAGGAACAACCAGGGCTACACAGAGAAACCCTGTCTCGAAAAACAAAACAAACAAAACAAAAAGCTCACCCTCCCCTTCCTCCTACACCCAGCTTCTCCTTACTCCTACCTCTCACAGGGTGGTGGTAGGGCCTCCTGGGACCTGAATCCCAGCCCCAGCAGAAGCAGCAGGTGCAGCTCCCAGGTCATCCTGGTCATCCGTCCACTGTGGCTGGAACCGAGTGAACAAGCCCTGAATGGCACCTCTGGCTTGCCTTCCCAGGTCAGCCAAAGTCCAGGCCATGAGGTGTGGCTATCTGAGGTGCTTCCTGTGGACTGCTCACTACTTCTGCTTGCCAGCCACAGTGGTCACTACCCCCGTTGTTGGCCACCATTACTGTTTGTTTCTTCCATTTCTCAATCCCAACTGGTGTCACAGAGTCACCTGGGTGGGCAGCCAAGGGCCAGGGCCACAACTGAGGTCAGCCATGTATGAGTTAGACAGGAAGTCTGGGTGTGGCTCCCAAGTCACTAACATCAGAAGGGACCATTTTGTCATTTGGCTCAAGTCTTCTCCAATGCAACGTCAAACTCAGACCCTCACTGTTCTTCACAGGAGACATTGTGGGGACACAGGAAGACCCACTGTAAGATGATATCTGAAGTGAGCCTTGAGGAATGCTGTGAGGAGGCCATTCCCTCATGTGGGACATTCAGAGACTTGGCATCAGTGCAGGGGAAGGTGGTGTGACAGGCTGGAGGGATGTGTTGGCACCAGTTAGTGAAAAGGTTTTGCTGGGGAGCTGGAGAGATGGCTCAGCGGTTAAGGGCACTGGCTGCTCTTCTAGAGGACCCAGGTTCAATTCCCAGCACCCACATGGCAGCTCACAACTGCCTGTAACTCCAGTTCCAGGGGATCTGACTCCACACAGATACCCATGCAATCAAAATATCAATGTACATAAAGGAAAAAAGTTTTGGCAAGACACAGAGACATTCGGTTCCCTAAGGAGAACCTGAGTTGTGAGTGGTGGTGCATACCTGTAATCCCAGCACTCAGGGAGGCAGAGGCAGGCGGATCTCTGTGAGTTCAAGGCCAGCCTGGTCTACAAAGTGAGTCCAGGACAGCCAAGGCTACACAGAGAAACCTTGTCTCAAAAAACACAGAGAGAGAGAGAGAGAGAGAGAGAGAGAGAGAGAGAGAAGGAGGAGGAGGAGGAGAAGGAGGAGGAGGAGGAGGAGGAGGGAGGGAGAGTGCCAATGAGGAGGAGCTTATTGGCAGCGGTCATGGTCACGTCTGAGTGCTGTGATCGTCATGTCCTTTCCTGTAGGGCTGAGGCTGGTGGCCACCTGAGCAATGTTTGCCATTGCTAAAGGAAAAACCAGACAAATGACACTGAGCAGTGTCTACTTGGACGAAGAAGGAATTCAGGAATTAGGAAGCACCTTGAGACAGTGAAAGCAAATTTATAAACAATAAAAGTGATATCAGTGAGAGCCCTTACCAGAGGATTTTTGCCTTAGGAGGACTGAGAGCTGTTCCCAGCCTGTGATTGGCTGAAAGCTCAGCAGCTATAGTTGGCTGTTAGGAGGTCCCCTCCAATTTCACTATGCTGATTACTCACAAAGTTTGGTTATAAGTTGAAGGGCTGCAGTGCAGCTTTAGGCAAGTGTAATTACTCAGTTTTTGTCACCTCCTACAGTATTTGGTCTTAGTACAGAGTTCACAGTCTACAGTGTCAGGTTAGCTGGCTGATAATTTTTTTCCTTGGGATTTTGTTAGGTCACTCAGATAGAATAGAATGGGTGTGGGAAAGATGGCTGCCAGGGAGCACTTAGCACTCGGGAGGAAACAGGACATCAGAGAGATTACTATGATGGAGATCAGAAGAATAAAGTCAGGAGACTGTCATCCACAGGGAGCTAACTCATCAGAATCAAGCAGCTTAAAGTTGAGACAATGAGGACAGGGAACTGCATTTTAATCCAGTCAAGTCATAGTCTTGGTTCAGGGCCTGATTGTAACTGAGGACCCATGGTTTGCTGTAAAATGGCTTGTGATGAAGAGGCATTCATCTTGTGATTAACCTGGTAACAACTGAAATGCCCCCTCCCACCACCCCTCCTCCTCCACCCTCATTCCTGCTGTAGCCCCCACCCCCAAGCCATGTACTGAAGCTCTGGTCCGAAAATGCAACAGCATTCAAAGGTGTGGTCACTCTTGGGAGATGACTGGATCCTAAGGGCTCTGACCCTATCAGCGTTTTCATATTGGGGTAGCATAATAGGCTCTTTGGAGGGGGTGGGAACTCTAGGACAGGGGTCTAGCTGAGGATTAATATCCTTAACAGCATTCCCCACTCTGTCTCACAGACGCCAAAGCAACAACAAATACAGATTGAAACATTTGAAAACATGAGCCCAAATAAGCCTTCTCTCCTATTTATTTATTTATTTATTTATTCATTCATTTATTTATTTATTTATTTATTTATTTATTTATTTATTTATTTATTTCTGTTTCTTGAGACACAGTCTCACTGTGAAGCCTTGGCTAGTGTGGAACTCATTTATTATATGGACCAGGCTGATTTAGAACTCATAGAGATCCACCTGCCTCTGCCTTTGCCTCCCAAGGGCTGGAATTAAAGGACTACACCACACCACCCTTCCCTCTTTTAAACTGGTTCCAGGGATCATGTTACAGCAACAGAAAGCTCAAACCACTAAGAGAGGGAGAAAACCTTAGAAGGGAGCCAGGCATGGTTCAGCTATGTAGGAAGCTAGCCTAGGCTACATTAGACTTTGTCTCTAAAGAAAGGGGAAAAAAAGAGAGAAAGCAGACTGCATGGAAAAACCCATGAAGTTTGAAGTTCAAGTGGAAGGGTCAGGCACGGTGCCTGCACACCAGCTCTTCTTCACTGTTCTTGTGAATACTTCATATAGCCAGGTGGTGGTATAACCACTCCATGACGCACACCTTGGATCCCAGCACGCTGGAGGCAGAGGCAGGTGGATCTCTGTGAGTTTGAGGCCAGCCTGTACTACAAAGGGAGTCTAGGACAGCCAGAGCTATACAGAGAAACCCTGTCTCAGAAAAACAGGTGTGTGGGGGGGATAAGCCTAAGGTGAGTTTTGTTCAGAGTACAACATGGGCAAAGAGGCGTTCCACTGCCAGATGGTGTTCCATTCCGTGCTTTTATTGAGCACAAATGTTCCTGGCTGCCTTGTGGAGTAAGCATCTGAGGGGTCGAACTGGTTGCCAAGTCCAGACATCCCTCTAATTTACAGAAGTGACCCTGATTTTGTAAGTAGCCTGGACTAGCCTTGCCTCAAAATTCTCCCACCTCAGCCGTGAGTCTAGGCATGGACCACGCTGGGCGCTCGACTGAAATCTCATTCCACAGCTAACCAGAGCTCCACCAGCAAGAGTGCTTCCCCAGGAGCCCTGTCGGAAACTTTGCCCAGCGGAGCGAACTGATCGTCTTCTATCCCGAGACTGCAACTGATTTTGGTTTTTGACTATTTCGTTTCCTGTTTATGGGAGATTGTACTGGGCACTCCAGGAACTGTACACACGAGCCAGGTCAAACAGCAGCAAGTGGAGCTACTAGAAGAAAGAGAACAAATCTCCTGTAGACTCAGGCCCTCGGGAGCTGGAAGAGAGGGCCACCTAGTGGCCTCTGAGCAGAGTTCTGTTTCGTTTGTTTTGGATCTGTGCAGCCCCTGAGCAAAGTCTGGTAGGAAACTTTACTGTGGTTTTTTTAATAGCATGCTGTAAGGGACATTAGCTGAAAGGGACTTTGTTGGAGATAACACAGTGACATCATGTAAGCAATTTACACATACCTATGTAAGTAGTCCCAGGGCCATGAGGACTTGATGCCTGAGCATCACTTAAGGTTGGTTTATTTTATAGCAACTAGATTAATAGTAGAAAATGTCAGAGTATTGTATTAATCAGTTTGAATTACCCTAATGAAATACGTGGGGCAATTAACTTATAAAGAGAAAAAAGTTTATGTTTGGCTTATGGCTTGGGGCCGACCCATTCATTGGGGCCACTAGTGAGTATCCAAGATTGAGTGACCCTCTCACTTTGGGCCTCTGGTGACATGCTGGAAGGAACATGTGTGGAACAAAGTGCTACATCATAAGCCAGGCAGCAGAGCGAGGGAGAGACTGATGTCCCACAGTTTCCTTTTCGAGCTCGCCTCCAGTTCCCTGAGGTAGAGGAGGTGGTCACTAGGGCTAGCTGTGTCTCTCACAGCCTTTTGCATCATGCATGAATTCTCTTTTGGGGTCAGGCTCCACAAAAGAGTTTCCTGCGGCCACTGATTTTGGGCAACATTTACCGACCTGGGTCCATGACCGGGACCTCGAGGCCTTGTTTTTCACAGCATCTCCCACCTCTGGTTTTTGTCGTTACCGGTAGTGATGTTTTCTTGATTTGTGTGTTGAGACTTGGCCTCATGTGGCTTAGGCTGGCCTTAGAGTCACTTTGCAGCAGAGGCTGCTGGCCAGCTCGCAGGCTCCTTCTCAGCTTTCTTATGCTGCTCAGGATCACCGACAGCGGGCTGGCCACTCCCACATCAAGCAACAATCAAGACAGTCCCTCACAGACCTGTCCACAGGCCAGGCTGGCTGGCTCACCCCTCAGCTGAGACTCCTTTTTGAGGTGACTCTAAGCTGAGTGAAGTTGACAGTTAAAGCTCACCAGGGCAGGACCAACCCAGTCATGGACCCAGGTCGGTAAATGTTGCCCAAAATCAGTGGCCGCAGGAAACTCTTTTGTGGAGCCTGACCCCAAAAGAGAATTCATGCATGATGCAAAAGGCTGTGAGAGACTAGAGGACACAGCTAGCCCTAGTGACCACCTCCTCTACCTTAGGCTGATATGGCAATGCCTCGTCACTCTAAAGCGACAGGGGTCTTGGTGAGGCTCCCTTCTATTGAAATGAAGACCTCACCTGCCTTCCTCCCCGGCACCATGCCCTTGGTTATACTTCAGGAAGTGGGGCCTTATTCATTCCCAGAGAAGGCCTCCTGCACCAGAAAAGGCTCCAGGAAGGACCTGTGTCCCAGCTGTGACCTCCAAGGCACTGCCTTTCCCAGAGCGCTGTGCCAGAGGACGGTGAGGGTGCGGTGGAGGCAGGAGAAGCACGAGTCGAACAAAAGTTTAATGAGGTAGTAGACGGAGCCAGAGGAGGAAGCAAAGGCGCCCGGTGGTTGAGGCCACTCTTCTTTCAATCACACGGCAGGAAGAGTATCAGAAAGTAGACTCTAGATGGTGCGGTCCAGGAGAGCCAGCCGGGTCCTTGAGGTCAGCAGCCACCACAGTGGTCCAGGAATACTAAAGTCTACTGGTCTAACTAAACTCCTCCAGGACAGAGGTTAGCCCAAAGAGGCCAGACTTTTCCACCTAGCTCAGGGTGCACCAATGATTACCGTTCAGAATTTCTGTGTGGGCCCATGTGCCTTGAACCCTGAGGCCTCAGAAGGCCACGTATGTTCTGAGGGATAGACGATCCAAGCGTTCACCCTGACCTGCTCACCTGAACTTCATATCCCTTTCCCCTGCCTGGCTACCCACTGTTACAATGCCCTGCTGAGGACAAGAGGACAGGCTTGTATGTATAAGGGTGGGCTCCCCTCCCCCCATGAATTGTTGGTCTGGGAGCTTCCTCCTTGCTGGCTAGGCTTCATAGTTTGGGTAGGTGCCATTTAGACTGGGGATGGTTACTACTCAGCTGTGGGCTCTGGGTGCCACACTAGCGATCAGCCAGGCAAGCTGGGCCAACTGGTGAAATAATGGCAAATGTGCCATAGCGGTGACCAACAGCTTTCTGGTTAGATCTGAAGCCTAGGACCCAGGAAGGAATTCACATCTGGTACCTGCTCAAAAGCCCTGGGCTCAAAAGCCCAGGCCCTGGTGTGGAAGCTATAGCTATTTTGATAAATGGGCATGGTATGCCAAAAATTTTGCTTTTGAAATAATTATGTTTATCCCTCACTAGTGCTTCTGCCAGAAAAAAAAAAAAAGCTTCATCTTGTTCATTTTTGAGACAGGGTCTCTCTGCATAGCTTTGGCTGGCCTACAACTTGCTACCTACATCCGGTTGGCTTTAAACTCAAGAGGTCTACCTGCCTCTGCCTCCAAGTGATAAGAGGCCTGTGCCGCCACTCCGCCCAGGAAAGCTGTACGCCGCGGCCGGCAGGAAGTGCAGACTGAGTGGTCATATGGGAGGATAAAGGACTGTTGAGCACTCGGCCACAAGTGGGACATCTGTGTCAGCAATGCTGAGACACCACAGAAAAGAAGGCAGATTGTGAGAGCCGGACGATGGGGTGGACAGCTTTCAGATGTTATCCTCTAGCTCTGTGGTGGCGTTTGCGCTCTTGAACTCACAGCACAAGGCCTGGGCAAGACAGGGCCTGTCAACACCCTGGCGTGGAGGAGGAGGGACACACAAGGATCCAGACTTCCCTGAGGGTTTATAGCAGCTAAAGGTTGCTGGGGGAGTGAGATGTGTTGTCTTTAGTAGAGCAGCCCTGGTTAGGTACCCACACTCCTGTAAATGACCTCTCATCCATGCTCCTGTTAAGCACTGGGTCATCCAAAAGGGAGACAGGAAAGTAAGAGAGAGACTAGTTTGGAAGATGAAGGACAGGGTGAGTTAATGGAAATGGACATGCTCAAAATATATTAAATACATATTTGAAAAGTCATAAAACCATCATTGTGTATAATCAATATACACACACACACACACACACACACACACACACACACACACACACACAGTTGTAGGTGGGCCATTGTTTCTAGGCCCACCACCCTGGCAGCAGGAGCCATAGAGAGCTTTTACTAGCCTGCAGCTCTGGCCTCTGCTGTGCCCAAGAGTGGCCACTGGGGGCCGCCACAGTCCTGATTGTGCTGCGGGGAGCTTGGCACAGCCTCACCTGGGGGTGAAGGCTCTTGACTAAGACATGCCCCTGCCAGCTCACCGCATACGCTGCTGACTTCTCTGAAGAAATGACAAGGTTGGTTTTTACTCAGTTCGAGGCCATCTGGAAAGCCATCTCCCAGGTCTGAGGGAAACCGGCTTAATTAAGCCTAGACCCCACCCCAGCCAGGAGCTGAGTTTCCAAAGTGCCCACCCTGAGCAGAGGGGCTTATTCTCCCCAAGGTGGGCCCTCGGACCTCTTATCTGGACCCATGCACCCATGGGCTCTTAATCCAGGACTTCGGGTTGGAGGGAGGTGTTAATCCTGAGATTTGCAAGCGAAAGATTGGTTTGGCGATTTAAAGACAAACTTGAAGCAAGCGTTAATTAAATGCTGACCAGGATGGGCTTTGGTCAGGACCACTCTCTTGGAATTCCCAGGGAATGGTGACAGACACAGTTGTACGGGCTTCTTAAGGACAAAACCATATGACTTTGTTTGTTTGTTTGTTTGTTTGTTTGTTTGTTTTCAAGAACTACATACAGCTCTCGGCATTCTCCTGGTCCTTGAGCAGGGGGAACTCACAGGTTATCACTGGGTCTTACATGCCCTCTTGAGTTGTACTCTGGGTCAAACCCTTGGCTCTGTGCTGGGTACTTGCTTATGTTGGGATCTAATAACCGTCATCTTAATGGAACCCTGACAGGAATTATCACCTAGTTGAGGTATCAGTGTACATCAATAGTAATTAGCAGAAGCAGGAACGCCAAAGGTCCAGTGGCAGTTGATGTCAGAGTTACTATATAGAAAGGCCCTGAAGATGGATGGGGGCACCAGTCATATTTATTTCATCTTCCCTTCCTACACTTTTATTTTATTTTATTTTGAGACAGGGTTTCTCTGTGTAGCCTTCGCTGTCCTGGATTCACTTTATAGACCAGGCTGGCCTCGAACTCACAGAGATCCACCTGCCTCTGCCTCCTGAGTGCTGGGGTTAAAGGCTCATGCCACCACATCTGGCTCAGATCCTTTTTTTGTAATGTTTCTTTGAATACAGCTAGATTACAATTCTGACTGGTTTGTATAAGGTACTAATTTCCTCTTAAAGCTGTATAATACCTCCTTGTTCGGCACACAGCAGGTGCAGTGGTCTATCACACTGTAGAACTGTTTCAGTCAGTGAATCTACCTGTTGATAAATCTGAGCTCCCTTTTCTGGTATGTCAATTGGCATTATAGGTAGCGTTTTGTCTCCTATGCCAGGGAGTTTTCTTTTTGACTTAGCATTTCTTTTTTGACTTAGCCTCTTAGGGACAACATACTCTCGTCTGTAATTACTTCCAGGTGAAACCAGGACATTGTTGTCAGGGTTCAGGAAGGCTGAAAGGCCAGTCAAAGCTGGGCAATGGGGCATTCGTCAGAAGCAGGTGGTTAGCTGACCCAGCTGAAGAGACAGGGAGCAATCACATAGGCTGGACTGGTTTCCATCAGCTCTCAGCAAGTCCGGGACTCAACAGTTTGCATCTTGCAGGTGGTCCCTGGATGGTGTCTATCAGATAGGTGGAAATCTGCTGAGACAAATCTAGACTAGGGACAGAAGTTAAAAATTAGGAATTTGGGCCAGAAAGATGGCTTAGAGGTTAAGAGCACTGGCTGCTCTTCCAGAGGTCCTGAGTTCAATTCCCGGCAACCACATGGTAGCTCACAACCACCTATAATGAGATCCTGTGCCCTCTTCTGGCCTGCTGGCACACATGCAGGCAGAATAATGTATACATAATAAATAAATCTTTTTTAAAAATTTAGGAATTTATCCCAGGTGTGGTGGTGCACACCTTTAATCCCAACTCTTAGGAGGCAGAGACAGGTGGAGATCTGTGAGTTTGAGGCTAGCCTGGTCTACAGAGTGAGTTTCAGGACAACTAGGGCTGTTACACAGAGAAACCCTGTCTCAAAAAATACAGAAAAAAAATTAGGAAATTACATTTGAACCTTCAGGTATAGTCCTAGTAATTGGGGAAGGGGAAAAGTCTCAAAACTAGGAAAGAGATCCCATCCTTAGAAATAGACAGGTAGAAGACTTAGGCTGTACTTATCTGGGGTCCATTTGACAGGTGGATTCAAGTCTTATGATTTCCTTGACTCCCTAAAGCTTACATAAAGTTTTAGTTTACAAAAGTAGATAAAAGTTCTAGACATATTAGCAGAAATCTGTGCTAAAATCCGCATCGTTAAACAGCAGAAATAGACACACAACTTTGAGTCTTAGCAAAAATGAATATAGCTTTTTGGTTAAAAACCATGACCATTTTTTCTTCAGTCCAGAGAGCCACATATACAGATTAGACAGAGATAGTTCTAGCCTGGTGAGAAGCACCTGTAAGTTTATACTTAAAAGACAGCCAAAGGAAATTTAAAATCTTGACTGAGTAGTAAGTAGTTGGTGTTCTATCAGCTTATCAGAACTCCACTGATCAAGGTTAAAACTCTGAGCCTTAGATTCATTTTATTTTTCTCAGCGCTCTCTTCTGTTTGAATTCTGAGCCTCAGTCTGAGCCATGCTAAAACTTCCAGGGGCTGCCTCGAATGGTAGCTGGGACTTGAACCCTGGACTCTCAGAATCAGGCTTAGGAACCTTATCAATTGAGCTCTCCAAGCCTCCCACTCTGAGCCTTTGAAATCTTAGTGTCTCAATAGCATAGAAGGGGGAAAATCCAAAACATTTACCATTTTCATATCCCTTAAATTATTCTCTATAACTTTACGACTTGCATTCATACATCTTGAATCATTTTCTGACACCCTCAGAGCTTACTTAGGTTTTTATATCCTTAGGCCTTTATATACTTTAGAACGTTTTCTTAGCCCCTCAGAGAACCTCGAAGGGACTTTAAACCATTTCTCTTTTTCACCTAATCGTTTGCCGGAGACATGAATAGTTAGTGCTGAGAGCAGTCATTCGCAAGGTCTGCTCCTTTAGTGACAAGTTCTACCTGTGACTCGTTTACCCTTTCATATGAAGCCTGATGGCGGGGCAAACCTGTTGCCTTTTCTTAACAAGAAACCTGGTAGCTCTAAGTGCATTAACAAGGCGGCAGCAGCCTTGGGGAAGGCGCTGGCTGCTGCCGCCGTGCTGAGAAAGCTGCAGCTGCCATTAGTGACACCAGAGATCCAAGAAGGATCGATTATAGCCAAAACGCAGAATCCAAACGGCTTACGTGTCCATTACAACGACAGAGAACCGCCCACCACCTAGACAGTCCTCCCAGGCTCCTGTGGTCTCCACGGCACTGTGGGCAGAAGTACCAGGACAGAATCAGTCTTTGGCCACCAAGCCCAGAAGATGAGAGGCTTTCCCACGAAGAAGGATCATGGGGGCACTGACCTTATTTCATGTAGGCAAAATGGGGCAGTCACTATCTGGTGTCCTGCTTGTCCACCATTTGAGCCGGGGGCCTGGCAGCAGGAGGCCTTGGGGCAGTCTCTCCAAGTGGTTAGCATTACCACACTCTAGGTGGAATTGAATTGTCATGTCTCATTATCTTCTTGGGAACTTTGAGGGCCACTGCTAGATGCTGAGGTATCTCTGTATGTCATAGTCAACTTAAACATCTTAAATGCCATATTCAGCAGATCTCTGACAAATTTGAGGACCTTTATCTATTAGGAAACAAACTTTGCTTGTCTTTGTTGTTGTTACTTATTTTTTTGTTGCTATACCTTGAAAAAATATACAGGAGGCTAAATAAAGGGTTTTCCCCCCTGTAATTAAATATATTACAATTTAGCATAACTACAAGGATAGTTCTGAACATATTAAGCTTAATCACTTTTAACAGTTTATAATAAAAATAACAATTTCCGAATTAAAGCTCTTTTCACAAATATAGTCCATCGAGAGATTGGCAACTTTATTTTCCTGATCCTTACATAGTGCACCATTATAGACTATAATAGTTTCTTGTATGACTCAGTTTACCAAAATAGCTACAGCGTAACAATGCTAACAAAAACAAGGTGGCTAGGCACATTGTTAATTCAGTCTTTGTTAGCCTGAATAGACCCTAGGTAAGGAGAGACGTTCCCTAAGCCAGAGATTCTCAACTTTCCCAATGCTGTGGCCTTTCAACACAGTTCCCCGTGTTGTGGTGACCCCCAACCATAAAATTGTTCTTGTTGCTATATTTCAACTGCGATTTTGCCACTGTTATGAATCACAATACAACATCTGACAAGCAGGCGACCCTACGCTACTCCTGTGAAAGGGTCTTTTACCCCCAGAGGATCGTGACCCATAGGTTGAGAGACAGGGCTTCAAACTCTTCGCCAGATTGCTTAGATCATTGTCTTGTTGGAATACCTTAGTCTTCAGTGTTCAATGTCTGTTGCTCATAACTGTGGCCCTAATTTTTAGCTTTTTATTTATCCATCAAGGTTATATATTAATAGAGACATTTTAATAAACTATCTTATAAATTTAATATGGGCATGGCGGCACACGCCTGTAATCTCAGCACTTGGGGAGGCAGAGGCAGGTGGATCTCTGTGAGTTCAAGGCCAGCCTGGTCTACAAAGTGAGTCCAGGACAGCCAAGGCTACACAGAGAAATCTTTAATATTATCCATACCCAAATGATATTTGAATCTCTATTGCATTGTCCAATGGTCAGGAATCCCAGAGATAAATTCTGAGCCCAGATGGCTGGCCAAGCACGGGGACCGCACGTTCCTGTACACCTGGCTTTGGTAGGCTTCCGGATAGCCTTTGGTCTCAGCAGATAGAAGCCTGCTCTTGGGCATCAAGGGAACCTTTCCCGATAAGGAATTTCTAGGACAGAAGGGATCATCTCCTATCTCTACATCCTGCAGGGAGCCTCCCAGACCCCAGGAAGGTCTAGCCAGCCCTGGCACCACCAGGCTGACGAGTCTGTTTGCTGTATCCTGTGGGGGCAGCAGAGACTCACTTCGCATTGTATTATCCTGTCTCACTGACAGTGACTGTTGTTGCAAGATGTGCTGTGCTCAGCCCGGCTCCGAGTGACTGTCTATGTTTTCTCTGAAGTCCTTGTTATACAGCTTAGGGCAAAACCTACGAATTGTCCGATTTCTTTCTTTGTGGGAGGCGTATGGGCACATGTTGGGGGTGAGTATGACACATGGAGGCCAGAGAAGGGTGTCACCACCTTATTGCCTAGACAGAGTTTCTCATTGTTCTGTGCTAGGCTGGTGGCCAGTGAACGGCAGAGGTTCCCTGGCTCTGCCCTCCACACTGCGGGTATAAGCCCTGGGGACAATGCCTGGAGCTTCTCTCCGACCCTCAAGCTTGCACACTTACCATCTCTGTTCCTTGGCTTGTCCCTACTTCTATCCCAGACACCTGGGACCTTGTGACTCTTGAAAGATGACCTTGAGTGCCTCTGCGCTTCAGCCTCCTTGTCAGGCTGTCCCCTCTCATCTTGCTCAGGGATGTTTCTTCCCACCCTTCACCTCCTCTAAGACATGTCCCTGTCTGTATGACGTCCTCTGATCACCCTTCACATGGTCCCACAGCTTCCCCCTCTCCTTGACTGTTTTTACTGTTATCGTAAGAGCTGGTGGTGTGGAGATGGGGTGAGCATTCTATATTTCCACACGGAGTGAGGCAGGACGGTGCCCTCATCTCTGTTTTGGCTGCTGGAAACTGAAGTTCCAGAGGAAGGTTCAACCTTCCCTGGGACACAGAGCCTCAGGGAAGACTGAACCCCAGGGGCTCTTCACAGGCTCTCAACCTCAGGCTAGGATAGCAGCACAGATGGACAGACAGAAGGCTGTGGCCAGCAGCTCTGGGCCCTCATGGGGCTGTAGCTTATCCCAAGGTATAAGGCTGGTGTTGGAGGAAGCCAGCTGTGCGAAGAAACAAGGCTGAGGCTTTCCCTTCCAGAGACCCGTCCAAAGCCTGCAATAGAGACTTGCTTCAGTAGGCAACCTGGTGGCTGACGTGGACGCTTTTCGGTGGGGCCTCCTGAAATTTCATGTCCTAGTCTGGGCTGTTCCTTGGACAGAAAAGACCCTAGTAGCGAAAAAGCAAGGCCTGCAGGGGCAGGGGTGCAGGAGAACTAGGTTTGAACCCAAGAAAAGGAGAGATGGAGGAGGGGCGCGGGCTAGGCCAGGCATGTGGGACTTGCTTTCCTGCAGTTTAGCTGCCAGCTTGAGCCACACGGCGCCACCCCGCACTCCCAGGACAGGGCCTCCCATTTGGCCAGGACTCTACTCAAACCACAGCCACCTGTGGATCAAAAAAATAAAAATAAAAAAAGAAAAAGAAAAGAAAACCAGCCTTTACACACACGAGTGGGGGTGGGGATGTCTCAGTCACCCTTCCTCCTTTCTGCAGAGGACAGCACTTTTGCAGAAAGGGGGTGCGGGCCCCACAGCAGGCAGCTGCAGCTGCCTGCACCACCCCTGTCTACTCTACCTGCCCAGACTCTTGTTAGCACCCCAACCACTGTGGTTTCCTGTCTCCCCGTGGGAACATGGCATGGGGTCAGGGCACCCACCATGCCCAAGTGGCTGAGCATCTCCCTGCGGGGCCAGCTATTTCACTGCCTCAGCTCATGTCAGCAAAGTTAGTGCCACCTGGGGATCTGGCTCAAGCGATGCTGCCCCGATGGTCGATGGTCGCGCTCTGCCCCAGTGGTGGCGCTCGCCTTTAATCCCAGCACTCTGGGAGGCAGAGGCAGGAGGAGCAGATCTCTGTGAGTTCCAGGCCAGATTGGTCTACTAAGTGAGTTCAGGATAGCCAAAGCTACACAGAGAAACCTTGTCTCAAGGAAACAACAACAACAGAACCACAGGTGTGCGCCACCACACCCTGCTAAAGAAAGACATTTTAAATCAGAACTAAATCCTAGCAAAAGCAACTGAGGACTTGGCTACACCAAAACAGGCTGTGGGCCCCTGGTTGGGTATTTCCCGTTGTCTTTGTAGGTCTTTTTTAATTGTTGTGATCTGTTTTAGGGTGTTTTATGTTATTGCTTTTGTTTGTTTTGAAACAGGGTGGATCTCTCCAGGGAACTCTGGCTGCTCTGGAACTCGATATATAGACCAGGCTGTCACTCACAGAGATCTCTGCTTCCCAAGTGCTGGCATTAAAGGCATTTGCTATCATGCCCTGCTTTTTCTTTTTTTAAGACTTATTTTAATTTAATTTTTTTAAAATTTATTATTTATTTTATTTCATGTGCACTGGTGTTTTGTCTGTATTTATGTCTGTGTGAAGGAAGGTATTGGATTCCCTG
This sequence comes from Psammomys obesus, assembly GCF_907164565.1. Taxonomy (NCBI): domain Eukaryota; kingdom Metazoa; phylum Chordata; class Mammalia; order Rodentia; family Muridae; genus Psammomys; species Psammomys obesus. Next base: position 6,522,182 of record NW_026596039.1, on the reverse strand, counting down.
GAACTGGAGTTACAGACAGTTGTGAGCTGCCATGTGGGTGCTGGGAATCGAACCAGGGCCCTCTGGAAAAGCAGCCAGTGCTATTAACCACTGAGCCAGCTCTCCACCACATTGTTTTTATTTTTAAGCGTGTTTGTGCGCACATGCAGCTGTGGAGGCCAGAGGCGCTGGGCATCCCCAAAGCTGGACTCACCGGTTGTGGTGAACTGACGTGGGTAGTGGCAAACTCAAGTCCTCTGGAAGAGCAGTGTGTAGATCCGTGGTTTGGTTTTGTTTTGTTTTGTTTTTCTGGGATAAGTTCTCACAGCCCAAGCTGGCCGAGAACTAAGTACCCCAGGTTAGCTCAAGCTCACAGCAATCCTCCTGCTTCAGCCTCTTTGTACTGAACAGCCTCTTTAACCCACAACAGTCCCAGACTCCTGACAAACAGAACCCTTTGATGTCTAAGCCAGTGTTTTCCCGATTTTGGTCTCGGCTGTTGCTGAACGGCATCTCTAACGGGGCCTTCTGCAGAGTGGCTGCTGTTTGTTGTTCTTTTTTCTTAAGAACTTCCCGTTAGGGCCAGAGGATGGTGGTGCACCCCTTTGATCCCAGCACTTGAAGGCAGAGGCAAGCAGGTCTCTGAGTTCAAGGTCTCTTGTCTACAGAGTGGCTTCCAGCACAGCTAAGGCTACACAGAGAAAGACTTTCTTGAGAAAACAAACACAAACAAACAAACAAACAAACAAAAGCACACCAAAAAACCCTTTTCATTAGGATCCTTGTAGTGACAATTCTGAAATTTTAGTTTCTTAAAAAAAACAAAAAACAAAAAACAACACAGAAATACTACAAGAATATCTTTTCACACGCCTGTAATCCCAGCAGTTTGGGAGGCAGAGGCAGATGGATCTCTGTGAGGCCAGCCTAGTCTGCAAAGTGAGTCCAGGCAGTCAAGGCCACAAAGAAAAACCCTGTCTTGGAAAATAAAACAAAAAAAAAAAAATTTTTTTTTTTTTTCATTTTAATCCCAGGTGTGGGGCTGTGGGGCCGTGGGGTCGTGGCGTTGTTTCAGACTGCAGGTGCAGCAGCTGTCTCGGATTTGCCTTGTGCAATAGCAGAGGCATGGCTTTGCCAGCTGCAGATAGTTTCTGTGATTGTGTGACATTTGGAATTCTGGGAACATTTCAGAGGGTATATAAATGGCAGGGCCCCAAACGCCGGGGTGGGTGGTTGTTGGTTGTTGGTTGTTGGTTGTTGGTTGTTGGTTGTTGGTTGTTGGTTGTTGGGGCGGGGTTGGTTGTGGTTTGTTAGTAGTCGTGTTCAAAGAAGAAACAAAAGGAGGGTGGGGCTGAGAGGAAATGAAAGAGGGCTATGATCAGAATGTAAAGTGAATAAATTAGTAAGAGAGAGAAAGAGAGATGGCTCAGCAGTTAAGAGCACTGTCTGCTCTTCCAGAGGTCCTGAGTTCAATTCCCAGCAACCACCTGGTGGCTCACAACCATCTACACTCTCTAGGGCCCTCTTCTGGCATGCAGGTGCACAAGCAGATAGAGCACTCATACACATAAACAAACAAACCAACAAATAAATCTAAAGGAAAAAGAAGAAACAGAAGAAATAAGATTCAAGGATCTCTCATCTCTAGCCTTCGTTCCTATCTAGTGATGGGGGTGAAACCAGGTGGGGATGGGATGGGAAAAAGAAGAACCCACAAAGTAGCAAAGACCCCATCCTTCATCTTTATGACATTTCCAGCCAGGTGTCAATGTCTCGATGTCCTCTCTTTCTCTCTTTCTGTACATGCAGAAGTTCGTGTACTTAGAAGCCAGAAGTCAGGGTCAAGTCAAGCGTCTTCCTCAACTGCTCTCCATTTTTGTTTTTGAGGAAGGGTTTTCTACAGAACCCAGGGCTCACGGATTGACTAGACTGGCTGGCTGGAAATTCCCAGGGGTGCCCCTCTCTCTGCCTCCCCAGCCCTGGGCCTACAGGCAGCGTGCTGGAGATCTGAGCTTAGGTCTCTGTGTTCGTGAGGTAAGCACTCCAGAGCCTGAGCTATCACCCCAGCTCGTTTCCGAGCTCTTCAGTATTCTTGCCTTCCTGCTCCAACTGTGGCTGGCTAAGGGTAGAGGCAGAACGAAAGTGCTCAGCCCTAAAAACATACACACAAGTAACATTATACAAGCTGAGCAGGTTGTATGTATGTATTTAATCTCAAAAAAAAAAATGAAAGAAATACTTTTTTAAAGGCCGTGATGTCTGCATAGGAATGCCAGCAGCCCGCCGCCCCCTGTCTTCCTCCCAGGTGTGCACCGGTTCCAGCCACCTGCTCTTCACGGCATTCTCAGGCAAAGAGCAACTAGTTTCCCCGAGATTCGGTGATGCCAGAATGACATGACTTCATTGTCCCAACCCCGGACGCTGACGTGGTCGGTGTTGTGACCCACGGCAGGGTGTCTGCTTACAGCAAACCGTTAAACTGCCACACGTGCCACTCACTGTCCCGTGTCCCACTATATGTAGCCAACCAGAGTCATTTGGAAACTAAAAAAGAGCCCCACCAGGCTGGGTCCAGGTTCGGCCCTGTCTGATGGGAGGGGAGAAAGTTCGCTAAGTGGCTGAAGGCTGGCTCTGAGCAGCAGCTTCCAGCCTGAGGAGCTGCAGGCATCCGGTGATGGGAGGCGGGTGAGCCGTGGGGTGGCAGGCCGGTGGCGTGACTGAGCCTCCCAGCGCTAATAGGAAGTTACACGCCGTTCGTTCTCCTAGAATAGCTACGCACCTGCAGATAAGCAGTTTCTATTGTGATGCGAAACAGTGGAAGAAAGACTAGCAGAGGCAGGCCGGGGCCCAGCTGGTCCTGACGGTGACGATTCTTTTTTGTTGGCGAAGTTGCGATGGTCCTCACACCTCCCACTCACTTTCAATAAGTGCCACCTGCAGCCATTTCCACTCGAGCCACAGAGACACCTGTGCAGAGGGGTAGCCGAGCCTGTCCCCAGACCACACACCCCAGACCACTGAGGCAACTCTCATTGAGAGCCTCAGAGACACAGGCCCTGGTTTGGTCCCATTTGGTCACAGTCATATACAGTTTGTTGGAGCCTCAGTTTCCTCTTTTGCAAAGTGGGAATAATGATGGCTCTCTTCAAAGATGCGGTCCACAGGTGGCTGGCTGAGGGCAGTGCCTGCTCTGTCTGTGGGTAGAGACAGATGCCCCATTGTGCGGCCTGTCCTGTGGCTGAGAAATAGTCCACTGAGCTTGAGAGAAGGCATGTTTACAGCATGACTGGTATGTTGGCTAGTTTTATGTCAGCTTGACAAAAGCTAGGGTCATCTGAGAAAAGGGGGGCCTCAATTGAGGAAACAAGCCCATAAGATCGATCAGGCTGTAGGCAAGCCTGTAGGATCTTTTCTTTAGTGAGTGATGGAGGAGGGCCCAGCCCACTGTGGGGTGTGCTCTCCCTGGGATGGTGGTCCCGGGTTCCATAAGAAAGCAAGCTGAGCAAGCCAGTAAGTGGCACTCCTCCATGGCCTTTGCGTCAGCTTCCAGGATCCTGTCCTGTTTAGCCCCTGTCCTGACGTGGAAGTGTATGCTGACTAACCCTTTTCCTCCCCAGGTTGCTTTGGCCATGGTGTTTTAGCAAGCAATGGTAACCCTGACCGAGACAGATCCCTTTAGGACAGCAGCTCTCAACCTTCCTACTCCTTCGACCCCTTACTACAGTTCCTTGTGTTGTGGTGACCCCCTCCCAGCATAAAATGATTTCCGTTAATACTTCATAATATAATTTTGCTGCTGTAATGAACTGTCATGTAAATAGCCGTGTTTTCTGATGGTCTTAAGTGAGCCTGTGGAAGGGTCATTGATTCCCCAGAGGGTAGAGACCCAGAGCTGAGAATCCTGCTCTGGAAGGTCCTCCTCTTCAGCCACCACCACAAAGCTGCTCTTTCTGGACCCCCC
>NW_026596039.1:6495223-6518232 GCF_907164565.1 Psammomys obesus | reverse complement strand
TGTGTGTGTGTGTGTGTGTGTGTGTGTGTGTGTGTACACATGAGCGAGCACACAAGCCAGAGTGCTTATGTGGAAAAGGACACCGTGAAGGAGTCAGCTTTTTTCTTTCACGATGGGAGTCCCAGGGATCTCACTCAGGGGTCAGACTTGGCAGCAAGCACCTTTACCTGCTGAGCCCTTAAGCATATTTGAGGTGGTGTGTGTGTGTGTGTGTGCATGTGCATTCGCCTGTGTGTAAGCATGGTCCATCACGCGTGGAAAGGTTGAAGGACAGCTTTGTGGACTTAGCTTCCTCCCTCCACCATGTGGGTCTGGAGAATTGAACCCAGGCTGTCCATCTTGGTGACGAGCACTTTTACAGGCTGAGCTACCTTGCTTTCACCTCAATAAAAATTTTTTTGAAAGCAAATAAGCAACAACAAACATCCCGGTCAGGTGGCTCACATCTCCCTGTCTCTCAGAAGAAGCTAAGACAAGAGACTGCTAGCTGAAAGGACCGAGGCCCCCAATCCCAGCACCCAGAAGGCAGAGGCAGGTGGATCTTTGTGAATTTGAGGCCAACCTGGTCTACAAAGTGAGTCCAGGACACCCAAGGCTACACAAAGAAACACTGTATCAAAAAACAAGGAAAGAAAAGAAAGGAGGGAGGAAGGGAGGGAGGGAGGGAGGGAAGGGAAGGAGGAAAGAAGGAGGCTTCGAAGGCAGAGGCAGGTGTATCTCTGCGACTTCGAGGCCAGCATGGTCTATATAGCTAGTTCCAAGACAGCCAGAGCTATAGAGAGACCCTGTCTCAAAAAGAAAAGTCACTTTAATTATATGAGGATAGTGAGTAAAGATGTATGTTATTATTTTATTAATACTTTGAATGTATTCAGGGGATTGTATTAAAATGTTTCTGGGCAGGGTGTGGTGGCACACACCTTTAATTCCAGCACTTAGGAGGTAGAGGCAGCCTGGCCTATGAAGTGAGTCCAGGGCTACACAGAGGCTACACAGAGAAACCTGGCTACACAGCCAGGGCTACACAGAGAAACCCTGTCTCAAAAAAAAATCTAGAATAAAGGAACTCTGTGTAGACAGAGCTGCTTTCTTGACTGGCAAAAATCCCAAGACAAGTCAGCTGGGGTCTGTTTCTTGTATGTACTCCTGAATTCTTGAATGAATCTTTGGTAAAGGACTTAGGATATTCTGATAGGCCAGGCCAACGGCTCGGTCCCAAGCCCTGGGGCTATGACCCATTAAATAATGAATACAAAGATCAGGCCAAACATTTTACAATTTTATAATTGAGAAAGTGTGATGCGGTGATGACAATCCTCCTCCCCAGAGAAGATTAGCAACTGGCGTAGGAACCTGGTGGACAGCTGGCTCACCTCTACAATGCCAGCAACCTCAGAGTTTCTGGCAGGAAGATTGTCACAAGTTTAAGGCCAGCCTGTGGTACAGTCTCTAAAAATAAAAAGAGAAAAAGAAACCATGAGAAGAGCATTTGTCATAAGTAGGCTCTACCCAAGAGCAAAGAGAAGTGAGAGTAGACAGGGAATGGGGCAGAGAAAAAAAAAATCCATGAAAATCCCACACGAAAACTTTATCAGTGGGGACTGGAGAGATGGCTCAGAGGTTCTGAGTGCAAACTGCTCTTGCCAGAGGACCCGAGTTTGGTTCCCAGCACCCAGATCAGGTGGGTCACAACCACCTGATTCCAGCTTCAGGTGGATCTGATGCCCCCTTCTGGCCTTCTATGGGCAACTGCACCCACACGCACGTACCCACCCACACACATATAAAAAAAAAACGAAAAAGAAGAACCTTAGAAGTGGGTTGGGGAGATGACTCAGTGGGTAAGGTACTCACTATACAAGGCAGAGGATCTGGGTTCTGATCCCAAGCACCTGTGTGAAGAAGGGGGTTTCCTGTAACCGGTGTTTTTTCACCTACTCCCTTGTTCCCAGAAATAACGATTCTAAGACATAAACATATTTACTGAAGCCTAGGCCAATATAGCAAGGCATGTTCCCTGACTTGCTTATAACTAATATCCTGTTTATTCTAATTTAAGTTCTGCCACATGGCTGGTTACCTATGCCTAGGTTTCATGCGTCTATCCTCCTCAGTGTCTGGTGGATCTCCCTCCTGGCTCAGTCTATCCCAGCATTCACCCTCTCTGTCTGAACTCCTCCCTCCTATTTCCTGCCTCACTATAGGCCAATCAGCTACTTATTGACAGGTGAAGAATCCATACTGCACACAAGAGATTACATCCACGTAAATGTTGAGCAGGTGTAGTAGTTTAGAATCCCAGTGCTTGGGAGACAGAGGTAGAATCCTTGGAACAAGCACTTGGACTAGACTAGCCAAATCAGCAAGCTGTGTGTTCAACAGAGAAACTGCCTCAATATATAAGGTGGAGAATAATCCGGAAACTACTAGACTTCAACCTCTAGCCTCTGCACACGTGTTCCTGCACACATTCACACACACGTGAACATGCATGCCCCTCAGAGTGTTTAGAAGTTGTGGTGGTTTGAATAAAAATGGCCCCCACAGACCCATACAGAGTGGCGCTATTAGGTGGTGTGGCCTTGTTGGAGTAGACTCGGCTTTGTTGGAGGAAGTGCATCACTAGAGGGTGGGCTTTGTCTCAGAAGTTCAAACCAGGCCTAGTGGCTCATAGTCTCTTCCTGCTGCCTGACGATCTGGATGTGGACCTCTCAGCTACCTTTCCAGCACCCCACATCTGCCTGCGTGCCACCATGCTTCCCGCCATGACAACAATGGACTAAACTTCTGATCCTTTAAGCCACCCCCAACTAAGTATTTTTTTCTTTATAAAAGATGCCTTTGTTGTGATGTCTTTTCACAGCATCAGAAAACCCAACTAAGGAGCTGGAGAGATGGCGCCGTGGTTAAGAGCACTGACTGCTCTTCCAGGGGTCCTGGGTTCAATTCCCAGCAACCACATGGCAGCTCACACCTGTCTGTAACTTCACACAGACATACATGTAGGCAAAACACCAATGCACATAAAATAAAAAATAATAAATAAATAAATATATAAAAAGAAAACCTAACTAAGACAGAAGTGTATTGTTCTGGGACATTTGGTAGAGACAAATGGTTTAACAAATTTATTCTATACCATAGTTACTATTGTGTATTTATGAAAGTTTTATATAATTTTTTTTGAGACAGGGTCTCTATGTAGTCCTGTCTGGAACTCACCAGGCTGGCCTCGAACTCACAGAGGTCTGCCTGCTTCTGCTCTTGAGTGCTGGATCAAAGGTATGTGCAACCATGCCTGTTATTGCTGTGTTTTCATGTTAAGCTTGCTTGGCCTAAAAATACACTCATGCTGCTCCTGTGGGATGTAAACATGACCCTCGCTGTCAATCCGTTTCATCTCTTCAGTTCTCTTTTGCAACTTCCTCTTCAGGAGGGTGTGTGTGCACTGGCAGAACCGCAGCACTGACTGACCAGCAGGTGCCTGACGTGGAGACTTTCCTGTTGACAGTGATTATCCCGGGGAAAACTTCACACTTTGCCTTTCAGCGCAGACATTAGAGACACTGGTTGCTCCAGCACATTCCAGGGAGTCTGCTGAGAGCAGCGGTTCTCAACCAGTGGGTCACGACCCCCCTTGTGGTCTAATGACCTTTCCATGGGGGGTCACATATCAGATATCCTGCCTATCAATTATTTACATTACGATTCAGAACGGTGGCAAAATTACAGTTCTGCAGTAGCAGCAAAAATCACTTCACGGATGGATGTCACCACGACATAAGGAGCTTATTAAAGGGCTTATTAAAGTGTTAGGAAGGTTGGCAGCTCTGGTTTAGGGTCCCATCTACTCCCCAGACCCATTTTGTATATGATCAAATCCTTCCCCAAGTTAGGAAGTGTTAGGAGGAAAGGAGAGAGTGAGGGAGGAAAGACAAAGGTTGCTCACCCATGAACTTTCCAGCCTTCAGTCGCTCTCTAGAAACCCATCTCCTTCACTGTGCTTCAAGATAACAGAATCCAGTGTGCAGCCCTCTCAGTACTTTTGGATGCTCTTTGCTCTTTAGATATTCCTAGACAAAAATTACTTTTACACAGCTATCTAATAAAGGAAAAAAAAAAATTCCAGGAACACCCAAAGTAGCCCTAATGCCAATGACCAATCAACATAGGTCCATGAAATACCTCGGGCCTCGCAAGTGTTAATCACTATGGGTCGGAGTCTGGTTTGCACATTCAGTGTGTGAGCTGGAGGCAAATGTTCACGTCAATCCACGCTCTAAAGAGTGCAGCCAGACCAGGAGTGTGGGATCAGGGGACAGAGTTGGAGAGCAGTGCAGCGGGGAGCCGTAAAGGGTCACACAGCTGTGCCTGCGGGCAGAGCCCAGGGTGGAATCCAGCAGCTCAATTAGAGGAAACTAGTCATGTTTGTTTCCGATTCCATGGCAACCAAAGTACCTTAGAAACAGGAAATAGGCCAGGTGGGGAAATAAAAGAGAAATACAAATCCCCCGGTTACAACATCCTTAATGGACCTTAAAAAATCAGGTTGTAGACTTTCTTAGTTAACAGTTATAGAAGCCACTGGTTTTATGCACACACTTAATCCCAGCATTTGGGAGGAGAAGGCAGGAGGATTAATCACAATATCTTCCACTACAAAGCAAATTCGAGCCCAGCCTAAGCTACATGAAACTCAGTCTCCGAAGAAGAAGAAAAAGAGGAGGAGAAGGAGGAGGCAGCGGTGGCAGCTGGGCCACCAAAATGACTCCGTGTTCAAAGGCACCTGCTGCTAAACCTGGCAACTTGAGTTCAAATCCCTAGGACCCACACGGTGGAAGGAAAGAAATGAGTTCTGCAAGTTGTCTTCTGACTTCTTCGTGCAAGCCTTGGAAACAGAGCATGAGGACACACACACAATGAATAAGTGTGAAACGTCAGTATTTAATGATTTAGATATTTTTTTCTTCAGCCAGGCACAGTAATTACACCTGTAATCCCAGCACTCAGGGAGGCAGAGGCAGAAGGAACTCTGACTCTGAGGCCACCTGGTTGATAAAACGAGTGTGACATACATACGAGTACATACATACACACACACGGTGTTACAGACAGTTGTAAGCTGCCGTTTGGGTGCTGGGAATTGACCCTGGGTCCATTTGGAAGAACAGACAGTGCTCTTAACCACTGAGCCATCTTTCCAGCCCCTTTCTTGCCTATTTTTAAGAGACTTATTGTTATTTTAAATTATGTGCATGTGTGTGAGGGCAGGTAAGAGGCAGCAGTTCTTCCTGAAACTGAGTTACAGACAGTTGTGAGGTGCCCTGTATGGGTGCTGAACGGAATCTGGGTCCCCTGGAATAGCAGGATGTGCTGTCAACCACTGAGCCATTTTCCCAGCCCCTGCAACGCTTATACATTCTCTGAAGAAGTTAAGAACTATCCCTGAGGCAGACATGGTGGCAAATGCCTTTAGTCCCAGCACCTGCGAGGTGGAGACCTATGGAATTCTGTGAGTTCAAGACCAGCCTGGTCTAGATAGGGAATTCCAGAAGAGCCTGGACTACACAGAGAAACCCTGTCTCAAAAAAAAACAAAACCCATCTGGCGGTGGTGGCACATGTCTTTAATCCCAGCACTTGGGAGGCTAAGGCAGGTGGATCTCTCTATGAATTTGAGGCCAACCTGGTCTAAGAGTGAGTTCCAGGACCGCCAAGGCTACACAGAGAAACCCTGTCTCAAAATAACAAAAACGATCCAAATCCAAATAAAGAACTATCTCTGAATGAAGGCGCCTCTACGACGGCTTTATTTTTAGAAAGTAGACCTAATTCTCTTTCTGGCGTAGATGGAGAACTCTCCTTGTTGTGCTTTAACTTCCACCTTTGAGAGCCTATCTAGAGCAGAGAAAATCAAGCCACAGTTGTGTCGCTGCTGACACCAACTCCGCTAAACTGCAGTCTCCTAACAAGGGCTTATGGATTTTCCCTTGGCCTGCCCCCTTGGTGGCCGCTAGGGTGCCTCATGGTTCCCCTTTGCCCACAGAAGGCCCACACTACTGCTCGCCTGAAATCAGGCTGGTCCTGATTTCAGAGGCTCCAGTGCCTGATTTCAGAGGCTCCAGTGCCCCACCCCCGCCCCACCAAGGAACTGGGGCTATGTGTTTGCAACACTGCACCTGAAAACCTGCCAAGGACCACACAACTGCAATGCTTTTGGGACCCACCCCAAAGCATTCTTATTTATTTATTTACTGGTTGTTGTTTTTTTTTTGGGGGGGGGGTCATATTAAAAAAAAAAAAAGAAAAGAAAATTTTATCATTTCCCTATCATATCCCAGGGACTATTGCGGCTGCTCCCGGTATGGCAACCATGAGTAAAATAAGATTAAGCAATAAATGAAACAAAATTCCCGCTCTCATGGAGCTTATGTTGTAGAAGGCTGTGGAAAGCCTTCTACACTCCAGTATGAGGGGAAGAAGTACTGTTTTGTCGAAATATCTTATTGTTCAGTGTATATGGGGAACACAGCTGTTTTCAGTCATACATGCTAGGGTTTTACCCAAATAATATACCTATTCATTAGATAGAAATATGTACTAGAGTTCGGCAGAAGGGAAAATCCCGTGGCTGGTAGACAGGAACCAGGAAGACCCGGAAAATAATGGGCCAGGCCTTCAAGGTGGCAGAGCTGTCTAGACATTAGCTCCTGTGTGGTAGGAAATCAGATCACACCTGTGCCCTGCAGGTATTCAAGGGACCGAGAAAATAGGAACATATGCAAACTGCTTGAACATTTATGCACTCTCTGAGAATGGGCTCAAACCAAACTCAAGATTGGGCTAGTTACAAAATGATCAGATTATTTTTACACTATTTTCTAAGAAATTTTGTATTGAGATGTGCTACATGCTACGGAGAAGGTACCAGGAGCGTGAGGTGCCACGCCACAAATTTCACTGGGGGAACTAGCACCCAATCAGAGAAACAGGACATACTGGCCCTCCAAGAGTTCTTACGCCCTGTTCAGTCATTAGCCTCAGTGATGGTCATTGTTGTTTTGAAAAGGTCAGACAAAGGTCTTCCAAAGTAGCCCTGGTGACTGGGTACTCAAAATACACTCCAGGCTGGGGCAACCAGCCCGCCTCACTTCCCTAGTGCTGGGATTACAGATGTAAACCACTGTGGCCTGCTATCTCACCATCATGTGTCAATCGCCACAGATCCATTCTGATGTTCGGGAATGTTTGATAAACAGAACCACAGAGTGTCTGCTTGCCGCGTCTCAAACACTGTGTTGGTAAGATTCACACTGCTGTCAAATGAAGCTGTGGTTTGTTCCTTCTTGTTCAGCGTACCATTCCACCAGGAAAAGACACTTTCTTCTGCACCTGGACATGGAGGTTGTTTCCACATGCAGCCGTTCAGGCAGTGCTGCTAAGAACATTTTGGTGTGAAATTTGGGGTAACAAATGCACACAGAAATTCCATGCTGGATATGGTTTTAAGAATGAAATTGCTGGGTCCTAGAGAAACATGTGATTTGACCACTTTTAGTAGATATTACAAAATCTTTTGCAGGGGATCTGACACCCTCACACAGACATATATGCAGATAAAATACCAATGCACATAAAATAAAAATAAACATTGAAAAACATTTAAATGTTCACTGATGGTGGTGGTGATGGTGGTGGCGGCAGCGGTGGCGGCAGTAGCGGCGGCAGCAGCAGCAACACACACCTTTAATCCCAGCACTTGGAAGGCAGAGGGCGGTGGATCTGTGTTTGAGGCCAGCCTGGTCTACAGAGTGAGTTTCAGGACAGCCAGGGCTACAAAACAAAACAAAACAAAACAAAACAAAACAAGTCTCGAAGAAACAAAAACAAACAAAATGTTCTTTTGGGAGGTCTGAAGAGATGGCTCAGTGGCTAAAATTTTTAAAATCTTAAACATATATTCTTTTGTTTTCCTTTATAAATATAACTTTTTTCAAAGTTCTTTTAACAGTTTTCACTTTATGTGTATATGACATATGTCCATGTGTGGCACTTGTGTGATAATCAGAGAACAGCTTTGCGGAGTTGGGGTTCTTCTACTTTCATGTGGGTTTTGGGGACCCAACTGACGCCAGGCTCCAAGGCAAGTTCCTTTGCTTGTTTGGTCATCCCATCAGCCCTCCACTGGTGATTAATCATCCAGTATGAACAAGTGTGACTCGTTTACATGCGGTATCATATTTAATCTTCTCAAGGGCCCTCTGGGACAGATTTTATCATCTTCTCTCTATAGGTAAGGCAGTTTAGAGAAGTGACGAGAATGGTCCAAGTAACTAAAAAGCCTAGACCTAAACTTAGGTCTAAGTCAAGCGTGTGAGATTTTGTAATTTTTTATGCATGCATAATTTTTAAAATAAATGGCTCTCAGGAGCCATTTATTTTCTTTGTATCTTTGTATTTATTTTCCATGTATCTTTGTATCTGATTTCAACTAAATCAAAGGCATTTGGTGCCTGCTATGTACTGAAAAAATTTGTAGGACTCATACTCATATTTACTTTTTAAAAATATTTCACCAGCTTCCCTAGTTAGAAGGAAACTAGGTTTGAATGAAAGCTTTTGTTTGTTTGTTTGGTTTTGGTTTTTATTTTTTTGAGACAGGATTTCTCTGTGTGTAGCCCTGGCTGTCCTGGAACTCACTCTACAGACCAGGCTGGCCTCACAGAGATCTGCCTGCCTCTTCCTCCCAAGAGCTGGGATTAAAAGCATGCACTACCACGGCCCATCAGTAAATTGATTTTTTAAAGATTTTATTTATTTATTATTTATACATTATTCTGCCTGCATTCCAGAAGAGGCCACAGGATCTCATTTCAGATGGTTGTAAGTTGTTGGGAATTGAACTCAGAACCTTTGGAAGGACAGCAAGTGCTCTTAACCTCTGAGCCACTAGTGCCCACAGAAGAGGGCAATGATTTCCTGGAATTGGAGTCAGAGACGGTTGTGAGGAGATAGGTGGGTGCTGGGAAGTGAACACAGGTCCTCTGCAAGAACAGCCAGTGCTTTTACCACGGAGCCATCTCTCCAGCCTCTTGAATGAAATGTGCTTTTGGATGAGTATGCACGACACAAACAGAAAAAGCTTGAGTGCTTGTGAGTGCTTTTCAGGAGGTCAAAATGGAGGGAGGAAAATGGCTTACCAAGGGAGAAGCAGTGAAGACCTTAGTTTGCTCTAGTTTGATTGCTCTGATAAAACACAGATGCAAAGAAACTCGGGGGGGGGGGATTTCAGTTTTTACTTCCAAGCAACAGTCCATCACTGAGGGAACTCAGGCAGGAACCTGGAGCAGAAACTATGGAGGAAGACTCTCTCCCTCACTTGCTCCCAGCTCATGCAGCTAGCTTTTTATACAGTCCAGAACCACCTGTCCTAGGGCCCTTAGTGAGCTGTGGCCTCTCACATAAATCATCAGTCAAGACAATTTTTTTACAGAATGGCTATAGGCCAACTTAACTGAGTCGATTCTTCAATTGGGATTCCCCTTTCCCAGTGGCTATAGGTTGTGTCAAATTGACAATAAAAACTAACTAGCGAATCCTTCAAGAGAGAAGCCTGCAAAGCCTTTCTTAGAAAACAAACAAAAGAATCACTACCTTTTTATTTATTTTTTGGGTGAGCCTTTGTGCGTGTACACACATGTACCATGTCATGTATGTGGAGGTCAGAAGACAACTTACAGAAGTTGGGTCCCAGGGACTACACTCAGGTTGTCAGGCTTGGCTACAGAAACCTTTACCACTGAGCTACCTCACATGGAAAAGCCCTTCCATCAGAGCCATCCAGTTCTGGAAGGCCAGAGAAAGCAGAATGAATCTGAGGCACATCCGCCAACCTGGCATGGCTGGTCTGTTGGGTAGGTAAACACTCTGGGTGACCGATGACTTGGCTGGCTGCCTCTGGCACAGTTGCCCTGGGTGGAGCGGTATCCAGGCCCCTGGCGAACCAGCAGGCTATTGTGGCCCTATGCTGGGAGTGGGAGGGACTGAGCCCCAAGTGACAGGTCAGCGCTGCCAGAAGAGGCACTGTCGTGCTGAGACTGCTGTCCTGGGGTCCCTTGTCTGGGTGGCCAAGGGGACTGCAGGAATCCTGAAGGAGATGAGAGAGAATGACTATGGGTCACTGTTCAAAGCAGATGCAGAATGCTCCAAAGGTCTCCCCTCTGGCCCAGCTCCCAGCATAGCTAGTGCCTAAGAGTGTCCAGTTATTCGGACAGTTTCAAGTCTTCATCACGGCCCAGTGTTCAGTTTCCTTTTGACCCTAGTTTCACATGGCCCACCATGGCCCTGCTCATGATTCAGACTGAAATAGCGGCCTGCTTTGCATGCCTGTTCAACCTGCATTTCAGTTCTTGTTTCTTTGAAAAGGATGTGTTAGGAAAGCAGCATGAAATGTCAGGTTCCGGTCTGGTATTCCCCACGCTCACCTTCAGCCTCAAAGCCTGACTTCTGTGGGATTCCCGCTCATGCCGGCGCGCACTCCCTGCATGCTAAGAGGCTCTGATTCACAAGTAGCTGGATGACTGGTGATGTCATGGTGCTGTGAAATCACATCTCTCCCCTTCCATGGTCTGGTTAAAAACTAAATCACTTGTCCTGCCCATCCCGTTCTTACTTAAACATGTCAGTTAAAGACGAGAAACTACCTGGAACCACATACACATTTTTCTCAACCATTTGTTTCAGAGCTGGCTAGCCTGTGCTAATATCTAATCCCTACTTGATGAAGACATCTTAAATTTACTTATTCTTTTTCTTGGCTAAGTAGATGGTGGCTGCCCATTGTTTGTTTGTTTGTTCTGAGACAGGGCCTCAAGTCATCCTGGGATAGTTGAGGATGGTCTGCAACTCCTGACCCTCCTGCTTCTACTCCCACATGCTCAGATTGTGTAGGTACACTATCTTGCCTGGTTTCAATGGTACTGGGGTTCGAACTCAAGGCCTCATGCATGCTAAACAAGTCTATTATGAAGAGAGTCACACCCCTTGCCCGACTTGCAGATTTATAAAAGCTTGAAAATTCTCAAAAAGGACTCCATTTGTCAACTTTCCTAGCTGTTGGAGCTGCTGATGTCCCTTTCAGAAGTGTATGGTTTTATATTGGCCCCCTTTATTCACCCCTCGCTTCTCTGAAGAGCCCCCTTCCAATTACCTATACGTTACTTCTGTAAGTCTGTCCGTTTCCACTTTATCCAGAAGGCTGCTTTCCAGGTCATGAGCAGCAGAGCCATGCAAGCTAAGAGTCAGGTGTGTGAGGAAAGCGATAGAATCCAGAGTAATTGGTCAGATTTATAATACATACTATATCAAAAACTCCACTTAAAAAAAAAAACCATGAACTTGAGCAGTTCACAAAAGAGGAAACATTGTGCTAAAAGACACATGGGGAAAAGTTCTACTTCAGTAGTAACAAAAGAAATGCAAATTAAAAAAAAAACCCGGGTACCATTTCCATCTATAAAACTTGTATTAAAAAGTTTAAAAAGAAAAAAGAATATCCATCAGCAACAAGCTTGCAGGGCACTGGCCAGCCTCATGCAGTACAGCGGCCATCCTCACCCTTGCTAGCAGGATGGTGAAGAGGTACCCCTTCCAGGAAAAGTGCTTGGAGAGGGATGGCAACTCTATTCCTGTTAAACTGTCCTAAGACAATGACCCAAGATATGTACAAAGGTTTGCAAAGATGCAATGTTGTTTATAAGACCAAACAAGTGGTGACAACTTATAGATGAAAATATGCTTACTCAAATAAAGAGTATTACCTGAATTATTTAAACACTGACTTAATAATAATAATCTTTTTCTTTATTCCCCCCCCCCTTTTTTTCAAGACACAGTTTTTCTGTGCAGCCCTGGCTGTCCTGGAACTCACTCTGTAGACCAGGCTGGCCTCAAACTCAGAGATCTACCTGCCTCTGCCTCCCCAGTGCTGGGATTAAAAGCATGTGCCAACCATTTGGTCTAATAATAATATTTTAAAGTTGTGGTTAAATATGTTGAACTTATTCTCCCAGTTTTAAAAAAAATGAGTGAAATCATTAAGATGTTTTAGCTGTGTATGAGGGCATACTCCCTTAATCCTAGCACTCAAGAGGCAGAGACAGGGAAAATATCTCTAAATTCAAGGCCAGGTTGGTCTACCTAGCCATGGCCGGGGCTACGTAAAGTTTTAACTAGGTATGGTTATGCACTCCTATAATGGCAGCCTTTGGGGGACACGGGCAGTGTATCTCTGTGATTTTGAGGCCACCTTGGTCTACAAAGGGGGACCATCTCAAAATAAAAGTGAGGTGGGTCTTAGGAACAAACTCAAGCCTCCAGCCATGGAGGCTCGCTATCCACTGCGCCATCCTACCCTTCCCCCCCCCCAGCTGCCAAGGACCATGCTTTTGAAGTTCCTAAGACCCTGAGAAAATACTGGAGGGGAGGGTGTTTGTTTTTATTTTTTTGTTTTGTTGTTTTTTGCTTTGTTTTGTTTTTTGAGACAGGGACTCACAATGTAGTACTTGCCTGGCCCGGAGCTCACTCTGTAGACCAGGCTGGACCCAAACTCGTAGAGATTCATATGCTTCTGTCCCCAAGCACTGGGACCAAAGGCACGTGTCACCCTACCCACTGAGGAAATGTTTTTTTATAAAAATGCTTTATTATTTTTAAGATTATGTGTATGTGGGGAGGTATTCATACACATGTTTATGACATCCAAAAGAAGGTGTCAGCTCTCCTGCAGCAGGAGTTAGAGTTGTTCATGAACCATCATTTCGGGACTGTGAACTCAATCTCATCCTCTGGAGGAATAGCAACAGATCGGAAGTACTGGGCCGTTCTCCAAGCCCAAGAAGATGCTTTTAAACAATGTTAAGCAAAACCAACTAACCAACCAACCAAACAACCAAATCACCTCCCCCCCCCAAAAAAAAAAAACATATATATAAAGCTCACATCAAAAAGAACAGAAAAACAAGGAAGTTGAGTTTGATCTGTTGTTCATTTGTTTGGTCTTGAGACTGGGTTTCACTCCGTAGCCCAGGCTGGTCTGGAATTCATTATGTAGCCTAGACCATCCTCAAGCTCTTGGCAGTCTCCTGCTACAGGCTGCCAAGTGTTAGATTACAGGCATGCACCACTGTATCATGGCTGGGTGACACGAGTGGATTACCATGCCCTGGCAGGTTTTATTTTTATTATTTAACATTACTCTTCTACGTTTTTCAAAATTATTCAGGCATGTGGGCATTTGGCCTGCGTGTGTGTGTCTGGTGCCTGCAGAGGTCAGAAAAGGCTTTGGATCTTTTGTTTGTTGTTTGTTTGTTTGTTTGTTTGTTTTGAGACAGGGTTTCTTTGTATAGTCCTGGCTGACCTAGAACTGCTCTGTGGATCAGGCTGGCCTCAAACTCAGAGATCTCCCTGCCTCCGCCTCCGAGTTTTGGGATTAAAGACGTGGGTCACCACCAACAGCCCGGCATTGGATCTTATAAACAGTGAGAGTCGCCATGTGGGTGTCAGGAGTTGATGCAGGTCCTCCGGGAGACTAGCTCGTGCTCCTCACCACCCTGTCTGTGGTTGTTGGTGCTGTTGTTTGTTTTATTGTGCATTTCATACAGAGTGTTACATTTTCATTCACCATCCACAGCAGTTTTATTGTTGTGAAGAGGCACCATGACCAAAGCACGACTTATAACAGAAAGTACTTACTCGGAGGCTTGCTTACAGTTTCAGAGGGCGGGTCTACGGTCAGCACTGTGTGGCAGGAGGCGGGTATGGCCCAGAGCAGTAGCTGAGAGCTTAGATTTTATCCGGAAGTTGGAGGTCCAGAGAGAGACTGGACCTGGCACGGGCATTTGAAAACTTAAAGCCCACCCCGAGTGACACACTTCCTCCAACAAGGCCACATCTCCTAGTCCTTCCCAAACAGTTCCACCAACTAGGACCAAGTATTTGGAATATATATGAGAGCCAATGGGGCCATTTCTCTTTTAAACCACCATATTCATGTTAAGATTTTTTTTAAAGATTTATTTATTTGTTTTATGTATCTGAGTATACTGTTTTCATGCACACCAGAAGAGGGCATTGGATCATATTACAGATGGTTGTTAGCCATTATGTGGTTGCTGGGAATTGAACTTAGGACCTCTGGAAGAGCAGAGCTCTTAAGCACTGAACCATCTCTCCAGCCCCATGAAGTTAAGATTTTAAAAATATATATATATATTTTTTATTGCTGTCCTTTTTCATGTCTGTAGACCGATATAATGAAGTCCTCTTTTTTATTTGGATCAAAAGTTAAATCTTGGGATAACAGTTAAACTTGGCATTCTCAGCCAATAACCTCCCTCCCCAACACCCCCGCACTCCACTCTGGCTTGCTGTGTCTTTAAATCTCCTACAGACATCTTCCTCCATGGCCAACCTTGGACAGTCAGCTGCAGTGTTCATTCAGGCTGTGATAGGAAAGGTGATTCCAGAAACAGTAAAAACAAAGTCACCGTTGACCTTGGCGAACCTCCAGCAGTAGTTCACGCATAACACAAAAAGCCCCCCATCTGAACGCTTCCCAGCACTCGCTAGGGACAACTGTGCTCAAACTAATGAGGGAGAAGATCACCAGACCCGGCCACGTCAGAGGACGGCATGGTGACAAACAGGGACAAGGGCGGAAGGAGTAGTACAGGGTGGGAGAAGATGACCCTGAAGACCTGATTAGATCCAGTGGGGGCACCCGTGAGGTGGCTGGCCTTCAGGAAGCCTCCGATGGGGGTTCCCATTGAATTTAAAGACAGGTAAGGGTTGATGGAAAACCGTGGTTTAGTGAGTTTGAGGAAGTAAAAGAATGCTGGTATTTCTCCGAGTGAAGTCAGCTGAGAATAGAAAGTGAGGAGATGGAAGTTACGTAAGTGGTAGGGAGCTGGTCCAGTCAGTAAAACCTGTGCCCTGTGAGCATGAGTTCTGGACTTCAGACCCAGCGCCCATGTAAGTGCCAGGCAGTAGAGAATATAACAAAAGTAACTCACTGCCAACCTCTGGCTCCCACACGTGCCCAGAGGCGTAAGCACATACACAGTCACCCGCAGAACACAGATGAACGCTCACAGATTCTGTCATTTTGAGGGGAATGGCACACAGCTGGGCTGTGATGGTCTACTGCACTGGGAAAGGAACCCGGAGCCTGTGCCTGCCAGACAGGTGGCCTACCACTGAGTGGCATCCCAGCCTGGGTTTGGCTTCTATCTGCCCCGAAGGATTTTGGGTAAGAGCGTAAACATCTGCATTTTCCCTCATAGGAAGAGGAGAAACAGAAGGATAAGGAAGCATTATTATAGAACACTTTAAACAAATACAAGAATAGATGCAAGCAAAAGCAAAATAATAAACTTTAACATACTAAACAGGGCATTTTTCTTCCTTCAGTTTTTAAAATTGTTTGATTGTTTGTTTGGATAGGGTCTCTCTACGCAGCCCTGGCTGCCCTGAGACTCACTCTGTAGACCAGGCTGGCCTCGAACTCAGAGATCCGCCTGCCTCTGCCTCCCAAGTGCTGGGATTAAAGGTGTGTGCCACCACTGCCCAGCTGTGTTAATATTCTTAAACATGGGTCAATGTGGCTTTTGTTTTGTTTTGATTTTCTGGTTTTCTGTTTGTTTGTTGTTTGGTTTGGTTTGAGACAGAGTCAGACTAGCCTTTAACGTAAGGTTCACCTGACTCAGGCTCCTAGCCCTGGAATACTACCTAAGTCTCAACCTTTGCTTTTTTACAGAAAGTCCAGCTACAAAGGGGATATTTTTCACTCTTCCTGACAGCAGTTGACTTGCTAAGAACACAATCAACTGCCTCTTCAAGTCCAGCAATAGAGTACAACTTCACAGAAGCCGGATTGCTTGGTAAAACTTGTTCTCTGTCTGGTTTTACTGTTGAAGCTGATGTTATTTTTGCAAATTCAGATTTTTCGGGTCGGTTTCTGATTTCACAGTGTGTTTTACACCAGGCTTCTCATCCCCCATATTTATATTTGCTTTGCAGGGGCGTTACGAAGGTGTGTAACCCACAGCGAAGGCACGTTGCTAAAGCCGATGAATGCTGAGTAGAATACAGACAATGGGACGTTGGGGTTTCCTGGCTGTGAATAGAGCACTGCACGAAATTGCCACTTTAAACAATTCCTTTGTGTATGAAGCTCATCCGAAATAAGTTGGATCACCACTTATTTCGTTTATATAGGCATATCAGTTGTTTCCGATGTATTTTCAAGGAAACATGCTGACAGCATCAGGCAGAGACAGGAACGCAGTGGATATGAAGTGAGGTGAGTCTTTTCGTCTCTCTCTGCATTGCTGAACCCCCGGGCTGGGCTTCTCACGTGCCAGACAAATGCTTCGCCACTGAGCCACTTCCCTGGCTCTTGTTCTTCCAAGACAGTGCCTCACTATGCAGCTCTGGCTTGCCTCAAACTAACTTGTAAGCCTCCTACTTTCACCTAGCAAGATCTGGGATTGCATGCACAGATCACCACACAGCCTGAGTGGCTCTGTCTGGAATGGACACAGTGGCTATTATAAGTTAAGGGGGAGGGGGCTGAAGCAATGGCTTAGTTTTGTACTTGTGGTGGACAGAGTTCAGGGCCCAGCACCCCTGTCAGGTGGCTATAACTCCAGCTCCAAGAGATCGGATGCCTCTGGCCTCCACAGGCACCTGCACACACACACACACACACACACACACACTTAAAAATAATGAAGTTAAATCTTTACAAAGAGGCAAATGAAACTGGACAGTGTGGGCAAGTTTTAGGACCCCCAGAAAAGAGGCAGTGTGGCAGTGAGGCTTCCTCTGTGTGTGAGCAGCGGATGGGGGATTCGAAAGTGGTGGTGGCATTGGGAGATAGCCAGCCTCAGAAACAAGAGCGACATCTCAGCTGTGCTTGCTTGAGTAACTTTTTGTCGTCTCCAGGAAGCCAGCAGAACTTTCTCCTCCGAGATAAGCAGGCCCACACCCTGTCACTCTCCTTGTTCCTGGAGGCTGTGGCTGTGCGCAGCCTGCACTGGGCTGCAGGGAGGAGGGACCATGTTAACACCGTGAGAAGAACCTAGGTCCATTGATGAGGCTTTGCAGGGGTTCATGGCCATCAGTGGGATGATCCAGCCCCATACTTGGATCTGTTTTGTCTATGCTTTCAGTTCAGATCCTCGAACAGGCCAAGCCTGTCTGAAAGCTGGGAGGAAAGTCTCCTCCCAGCCAACTGACCCTGCCTTCGTGCCTGTAACCCAAGGCTGAGCACCGAGTTGCCAAAGCTCCTTTTGTTTCCCGTAAGGGATGGCCTCTCCACTTCAAGGTTCGTCCAATGCAGTTGTTAAATAAACATCACAACTCGGATGTTTATTCCTGTGCCACTAGGTAGACAATGATGTCAATTCGTCTCCCAGCCAATTCAATAATTCCCGGGGGGGGGGGAGTTGGGGTATAGCCCATCTCCTAGGCATATGCTTAGTGTATAAGGCACCAGGTTTGATAGCCAGCACCATAAAGGGGGAGGAGGAAGGGAGAGAGTAGGTTATAACTGTTGCAATAGCAGTATCAGTATGAATATGTATCTAGGGCGGGTGTCCAGGTGTGCAGTATCCAGATGTGAAAGTTCATCTAGAGGGGCACAGAAATAGCTCCAGATGGAAACTTGAAACTCTAAACCTTTGCTCCCCGTAGATTCATTTGAGCCTGAATTTGATGGTAGCTCTGAAGAATATTCCTGAATTTGGCCCCTTTCTGGTTTTTTTCTCCTCCTCTACTACTACACACCAGGTAAGTCTGCACCGCTGATCTGTAGCCCCAGCTCCCTTTTAATTTATTTTAATATTGATTGATTGATTTTTGGGAAAGTATTCATTGAATCTCCCAGGCTGGCCTAGAATTTGCTTTGTAGTCCAAGTGGGCCTTGAACTTTTAATTCTCCCAAGTAGCTGGGCTAACAGGTCTGTCTCCCTGGCTCCTATGTGAACTGAAGGAGGTTGAACAGGTCATCCTTGACTGGACCAGGCTCAGGAGAAGCTGCTGAGGCCTGAGAGACAGCAGACTGTCCTCTGAAGCTTCCAGGATTAGAAGGAGAGGGGACCAGAGCACAGGGTTAGTGCAGTGTGATGGTGCCTCAGAGTCTTGCTGGGTGTTTGGGAGCGAAAGGATGGTGAGCAGCCTGTGTGTCGAGACAGTAGAGGTTGACTGGGAAGGTAATAAAAGGAGTCCACACCTTCCTTACTGGTGTGTTACAGAAAAGGTCAGGCAAAGGCAACGTGTAACGGGTAGCGAAAAATGAGTAAAAGCTGACCTACTGAAAGTTCACCCTTAATTAACATTCAAGCACACCAATTATCTCATCTATTTAACATCCATCCACCTATCTATCATCTGTCTCTATCTATCTCATCTATTGTCTATCAATCTATCTCTCCATATTGATCGATTGATGGACTGATACAGGATCTGAATATGTAGCCCTGCCTGGTCTGGAACTCATTATGTAACCACAGAGAGCCCCATGCCCCTGTACCCCAAGTGCTGGGATTCAAGGTGTGCAGCACCATGTCTGGCCTACACAGTTTTGTTTGTTTGTTTTGTTTCTTTCTCCTAGTGGTGGTGCCAAGGTTTGAACCCAGAACTTCCTAGGTAAGACGCTACCTCTAGTCCAAGCACATCGTTTCTAAGTATGACATTCTCTCTCTCTCTTTTTAAATGACATTCTCTTATACAACCACTGGGCTATTGTAAACACAAAATCATCCTTTTAAATCATCTCTTAGCCGGCCACAGTGGCACATGCCTATAATTCCATCACTTGGGAAGGCATAGGCAGGCAAATGGCTATGAGTTCTAGGCCACCCTGGTCTAAAAAGCAAGTCCAGGACAGCCAAGGCTACAGAGAGAACCCTATCTCCAAAAACCAAAAAGAAACCACCTCTCCCTTTTTTTTTTTTGGCGGGGGTGGGGGGGCATTTCAAGACAATGTTTCTCTGCATAGCCTTAGGCTATCCTGGAACTAGCTCTGTAGACCAGGCTGGCCTCGAACTCACAGAGATCTGCCTGCCTCTGCCTCCCAAGTGCTGGAGCTTAAAGGCGTGTACCACCACCACCACCTGGCTTTAAAGCATCTCTTTAAAATTAGTTTATATAAAAATGATTGCTGGTTGAACGGCAGTGGTACATGTGTTTATTCAACCCCAGCAGTCAAGAGGTGGAGGCAGGTGTCTGCATCTCTGAGTCGAGACCAGCCTGGTCTACAGAGCTGGTTCTAGGACAGCCAGGGCTACACAGAGAAACCCTGTGTGGGGAAAAAAAATAGCTGCAATTTCACAAAAACAACGCCCCTTCCTCCTCATAAAGGTAATGTGCTGACAGGCATAGAGGATCTGAGGGGGATTCCTTACCCCGTAACAAAAACCCACGCATTATGCTTTAGAACCACAAGAGGACCCTTCCCATCTTTGTAGGTTTTTCTCACGGTCCAGGATCCCGTTCAGGTTCACATTTTACAAAGCCCTGTGGTTTGTAGTATTTGAACATTGCTACGTGAGAGCTCTTTCCCAGAATCCCCTCCCCTGAATGGTTTCAGGTGAGCGTTGGCCAGAAGACAAATTCTTGTCAGATCAGGAAGACAGAAATGAGGCAGCAGTTCTCTGAAGGTCGTGGTTACCGAAGTGAGCCCTGCCTGTGTGTTTGTTCTTGCTTTGTCCTGGATGTTGTCAGAAACTCTTCTGGGCTGCTGACTCTGTTGCCCACCAGACCCCAGACCCCCCAGTAGGTGGTCAGTGAGGACCCAGTGTGGCAGCTCTCCCATCACAATTCTCCCTCAGGAGCTGTGTGTGCTCCTTTCTGACCCTCAGTCTCCTAGCCTTGCCCTTCACTTCCTCAGCTGCTCTCATCCAATCGTGTAAGGTGTTACCTCATGCCAGCTTGCCTTTAATCCCAGCACTCAGGGCAGAGGCAAGAACCTGGTCTACATAGTAAGTTCCAAGACAGCCAGGGCTATATAGAGAAACCCAGTGGGAGTGGGGATTGGGGGCTGGGCCTATGGTGGTGACACAGGACTTTAATCCCAGCAGAGGCAGAGGCAGAGGAAGGTGAATCTTTGACCAGCCTGGTATACAGAGACAGTTTCAGGACAGCCAGAGCTACTCAGAGAAACCTGTCTCAAAAAACCAAAACAGGAATTACCTCACGGTGAGTTTATCTGACCGGTCACTGACTCTTGCTTCCCCAACAATACACTTACTGGTTCTGGCTGTGTTTTTTTTTTTATTTTATTTTGTTTTTATTAAAGACCATCATTTATTGTTTATAAAAACTGCCCCAACATACAGAAAAAAATCCTAATTATGGTTACTAAACACTCCCACCCCTTGTGTCCACAATATCCAATTTTGATTGGTTTAATCTTGAAATGTAATCCAATAAGATTGAAGACTATACACTTCAGGTCCTGGACAAGATAATAAAACACTCGTAAGCCTTCTGGATCCTCAGACTAGCGTCAATAAGGGAACCAATTTCTGATGCTGTAAAGGAAGTGTGTTCATCTCCAATGATGACTTCAAGCCTACTTTGATAGAAGGGAGCCACCATCTCTTTTGGTGATTTCG
This sequence comes from Psammomys obesus, assembly GCF_907164565.1. Classification (NCBI taxonomy): domain Eukaryota; kingdom Metazoa; phylum Chordata; class Mammalia; order Rodentia; family Muridae; genus Psammomys; species Psammomys obesus. Next base: position 6,497,555 of record NW_026596039.1, on the reverse strand, counting down.
CTGCCATCAACAATTCTCTTGAATTCTTTCATCACACTTTTATGTACATAAGCCTCTTTCCTGATCATGTCATCATTTTTGTAATTGCTGTTGTTGGCATATCACCATTCTCAGGTTAGAACTCAAACTCCAGGAACTCGTGACTGAACTTGCCTGTGTGGCCCAGGTAACGCAGGTAAAGTCACTCTCCGTGGCTCAAAAGGGACACTCCAGAGCGAACTTTAGGAAGAGATCGCACTGCCACAGCCTGTACCCTGCACTGACCCTGGCTGTGGTTTTGGACACAGAGGTTTTTTTGTTTGTGTTTGTTTTTGAGATAGCATCAACCCAGGCTGACCGTAAACTTGCTATGGACCTTGAACTTCCAATCTTCTGCTTCTACCACCCAATATGCTGGGATAAAGAGTGAACAGCACCAGCCAGGCGCGGTGGCACATACCTGTAATCCCAGCACTCAGGAAGGCAGAGGCAGGTAGATCTCTGAGTTTGAGGCCAGCCTCATCTACAAAGCCAGTCCAGGACAGCCAAGGCTTCACAGAGAAACCCTGTCTCAAGAAAAAAGAGTGAGCACTACCAGGCCTGGTTTTTGTGTTGCTGGCACATGTCAGACAGGTGCTCTACAATCTTGCGTTTTTTTGCATTTTGGGACAGGATCTCTATGTAGTGCTGGCTGTCCTGGAACTCACTATGTAGAGCAGGCTGACCTCCAACTCACAGAGATCTGCCTGTCTCTGCCTCCAGAGTCCAGCACTATTAAAATGTGTGTGTGTGTGTGTGTGTGTGTGTGTGTGTTTATTTACTGAGTTCTGGGGGGCGTCCTGGCTGTGGGTGAGTGCATGCCATGGTGCCTGTGTGAAGGTCAGAGGACAACTTGGGAGAGTCAGTTCTTTTCTTCCATTATGTAGGTCCTGGGGATAGAAGGCAGTCTGTCAAGCTTTCAGGTTTGGTGGCAGGAACCTTTACCTGCTCGGCCATCTTCACAGTCCTATGATTAAAACTGTCTTTATCCCTGAATAAAGCCCATCGTCTCTGAGTGCCATGTTCTGTTCATCCATTCACCAGGCATCACACCTGGTTCTGTTTGCCGCCATGGTGACGGCTTCAGTAATAAACACCCACCTGTCCTGGGGTGTCTTCACTTATAGTCCTTCGAGTAAGTATCTGGGAATGGCATGGCTAGGGCACCTGGAAGTTCAATTTTTAGCGTTTTGAGTAATCTCCACCCTCAGTTCCTCGGGGGCTTTGCCGGTTTTCATTCCCCACGGCATACAGGGGTTCTGTCTCCCTGCCTTCCTATCAGTATTTGTTCTGATAGTTCTGAAATTCCCAGTGTGTGGGTGAGCTCTTGAATAGCACTTCATAGAAGAGAAAAACAGCTACACAGCTACACAAGGGTTCTCCAAGATTGATGGACTGGTTCAAACTTGGTGATTGTGGAGAGTTGGAATGTTGCAGGTACTGAGCCAAATTATCTTGAGATAGCTCAAGCGATCTTGTGTGGCCCTCCTCAGCCTCATAATGCTGAAATTTTGTTAATTTCCCTGTTTTTTCACCTGGGTAGGGCAATCCTAGCTGGCTGGCACCCGGCTCAAGTAAAGCAGAGGCATTTGGTTTGGGTTTTTTGTTTTGTTTTGTTTTGCTTTGCTTTTTCAAGACAGGGCTTCTCTGTGTAGCCTTGGCTGTCCTGGACTCACTCTGTAGACCAGGCTGGCCTTGAGCTCACAGAGGTCCACCTGCCTCTGCCTCCTAAATTCTGGGATTAAAGGCGTGTGCCATTGTGTCCAGCTGGCAGAGGCATTTTAAAATGAGAAGTTCTGGTGATGTAGCTCAGTGCAGGGCTTTCCTTGCATGTATGAGGCCAAGGAGGGGGACACACTCAATGTACGAAAAGCCCTACCAAATAATAATAATGATAATGATAATGATAATGACAATGACAGCCTCGTGAACCCCACTGTCTTCCCACACCTGACTGAGGTACTTCCGGCCATTGGCATGCTCTTTATCGCCTGGTTCTTCATTTACGAGGTCACCTCCAATAAGTACACACGCAGCATTTACAAGGAGCTCCTCATCTCCTTGGTGGCCTCACTCTTCATGGGCTTTGGAGTCTTCTTCCTTGTGCCCTGGGTTGGCATTTATGTATGAGTCTCCAAGGGTACCCACCAGGCAGCTCACCAAGTCCCTGCTTTTGTAAATTATTATTTTTTATCATTGCTACAAGTGTCTCACCTGCTGTTTACAATAAAGGCAGGTGTGTGACAAAGAAAGAAAGGAAGAAGAAGAAAGAAAGAAAGAAAGAAAGAAAGAAAGAAAGAAAGAAAGAAAGAAA
>NW_026596039.1:6446084-6495213 GCF_907164565.1 Psammomys obesus | reverse complement strand
AAAGAAAGAAAGAAAGAAAGAAAGAAAGAAAGAAAGAAAGAAAGAAAATAGAAAAGTCCTACACTGGTTCTATTTGGAAATTTTGCCATTTTTGGGCATCTAAGAAAGAGCCCGAGTGGGGGTTATTTCTTTGATATGAAATATATATAATAAATAAAGATATAAGAGGTTAAAAAATTACCAGACTTTTAATATTGTTCATACCTACCTTTGTGTCTGATCTAACATCCTTTTGACTGTCAGGTAAAACCTTTGCAATGTGTCCTTCCCAGACTGCTTTCTTCCAATAGAATGTCATCAGATGGCATCCAAGAGCCACAGCAGAGCTTTCTCTGCTTGGTTGAGGTTTCCAACAAGGCATTTGGAAAGCGCTTTGCCCTATGACTTCCTTCTGTTCTGTAAGAAAGAAAACTTCATGGAACTGACTTTACCATGGAGTATTCTACCCAAGGTAACCCAAAGTCTGTGTCCCTGGGCCATGGCGATCTGATTTGGCTCAGAATAAATGGCTCTGCTCTAAGGTGAGAACTGTGGGTTTTGTGAACAACTTTCACCCCCCGAAATGTCAATGGATGGAAACCTGGGGAATTTATATGTGAAGGAAGCCCCAAAGGTGTTAGATCTGATAAGAAGAAAAGAAATTTCAGATTTGGCTGAACGTGCAAACGTAGGCACTGTTTTACAAATGCCTTCAGTATCTTGCATGTTATTGTAAAATAACATGCGTCATACACACAATGTATATAGCACTGGTCCCATTAGGACATTTTGGCATCTTTGGGCATCTAAGGGAGTGCGTGGGCGGGACTTGTTACTTTGATATGAGAAGTAACAAGTGCGCAGCCAGGCCTCCCTTCACCTCACAATGCCTCTGCTTACCCGAGTCAGGGTGCCAGCCAGCCAGCTAGGCATTACCTCACCCAGGTAAAAAAGACATGGAAATTATCCAACCTGGCTTGTGCTAAGTTGTTCGGCTGCCCTTCGCTGCTGGTAGAAACCTTCCCAGGCTTCACACCATCGCACCTGTCGCCTGCACTTGACCACCTGCTTGTCTTTCCCATGTGGCCGTGCGCGTGCACAGTCCTGCCTCATGCCTCCAGGACCTAAGGCCAAACTTTTTGCTCTTCCTGGGCCTTTCTGGCCTCCTCTCTGGCTGCACCTGGTCGGTTATCTCATCAAAGACTACAAGACAAGCACAACAGGTGCAGGTTCTGAGGCTAAGGTGCTTGCTTGCTTGGCTCCAAGGGTCCCAGGAAGTCTGTTACTATAACCCAGAGATGGAATGAGGCCGAGAGGTCGGAACTCACGTGGCGGAGGGACACTGGAGTGGACTCACTGTGGAATCGGCTCACCGCCCATTCTGGCAGGGTCCTTTCCTTACCCCAGGTCCTCAGAAACACGCTGGAGATAACACCAAGAGTTTCTTTGAGTCATACTAGCCCAGGCTAGCCTCAGACTATGTGGCCCAGGCTGGCCTCAAACTCACAGCACACTCTTACCTCAACCTTCCCAGCGCTAGGGTCACAGGTATGAGCTGCTACTACCACTGGAGCTTCTGATCCCCCTGCCTTCACCTCCTGAGTCGTTCCTGGGATTACAGACAGCCGCTGCTACATGAATTGTGCGTGGTGCAGGAGAGAGTTCACCAGGTTTTCTGTATGCCCTGGCCCAACGCCAGCATTTATATGTATGTGTGCACATGCGTGTGCAAAAGCACGTGTGTGTGTGTGCGTGTGTGCGTGTGTGTGTGTGTGTGTGTGTGTGTGGAGGGCAGAGGATATGTCAGATGTCTTTCTCAGTTGCTCTCAACTGCTCAAGGTGCCTCAACTCAATCTGAAACTCGCCAGGTCAGCTGGACTGGCTGACTGGCCCCGGAGATCCTCGGGTCTCTGCCTTCCTGGTCCTGGGATCACAGAAGTACACCATTAGGGTCATGTGGTGCTGGGAGAGAACCCAGAGTTCTGAGCGTGCTAGGCAAGCACTCAACAAACTGAGCGACAGCCCCAGCCCTGTACCTCTATGTTAGCATCTCTGCCTCTCTGTCTCTGTCTTTCTCTTTCTCTCTCTTTCTTTTTTTGGCCAGGTTCTATAGCCTGGCTACATAGAAAGTCCTGGAACTTTGATGAGGCTGGCCTTGAATTCACCGAGATACACCTGCCTCTGCCACCTGAGTGCTGGGATTAAATGTGTGTGCCACCACACACGGCTATATCAGCATTCTTAGCAAGCTCTCTGGCGGCTGTTCTTTAAACGTAAGGCATGAGTGGGGAATTCACCTAGGAAAACAGACTCCCTGAATTAATTCAATGGGAATGATGGCATACCAAGGGGTCAACAGGAAGCACTTACAAGTTCCTTCAATCTTGTACATCTAAAATAATAATCCCAAAGAAACTTCTTCATAAAGTAGCCTGCCTCTGGTATTTTATTATAGCCACAGAAACCAGATTAATGCTGTAAGTATCTGAGTAGATAGAATATACTTCCCAGCTGATAGACTCCCATGTTGATTTTCACGGCTAGAAAAGGCCAGGTGGAAGCCACTAGAACAGACTATGTATTAAAATAGTGAATAATAACCGTACCACATTTCTGGAGAAAGGGCCCAGCTTTTTTGCCTGTCTCCAGACCGTAGAGCTCAAAAGGACAGGATGTTTAAAAATCCGGTGACTGTAACTGCATGATCTTTCTGCAAACGCAGATCAACATTCCCAGGAGATCCAGCTTCCTACTACCCGGTATATACTCTGTACCTGTTGACTACATAAAACACCTCATGCTGTGTCCTTAGCCTTAGCAGAGCTGCATCCGGCCTCGCAGCTGCCTCCCGCTACTACCACAGCGTTCCTGTAAGCCCCGCAGCCTCTGTCAGAATACAGCCCTGTAGGACTTTTGTCTCAACTAGAGGAATCCTGGTGGGTGGCACCAGCCGGCAGGTGACTCCCTAGGGGCGGCCTTGTCATGGCTGCTGGCTCTGCCCCATCCTCCCCGAGGGACTCAGACTGAGCCAGGTGGAAGCTCCATATCTCTTATGACTCAACCACAAAAGGAATGTATCAGCAATATCCCCTCCTTTCGCAAGTCCCCTCAGTGGAGGGCGTGGGGCTTCCACAGCTGTGGATACCAGGGCACAGGAAGCCGGGCCCCCGGGGAACAAAGTTACGGAATTGTCTTTTTATTTTTGCTTTTTTAAACATGTTATCTGATTTAAAGATGTTATCTGTGCATTTATTTTTTGTTGTTTGTGTAGGAGTGTACGTAAAACTCCAGCACACCTGGCACCCGGGGCATCCAGAAAAGGATGCTTGGAACTGAACCCCAATCTTCCATAACAACAGCCGGTGCTCTTAACCACAGAGCCATCTCTCCAGCCCCATTCTTACTTTCTTAGATTGTTCCAAAACCTGATTTTTTTTTAAGGTCCCATGCACATCCAAGTACTTTCTTTAAAATTAATTTTTAAAAAATTAATTAATTTCTTTAATTTTCTGAGACAGGGTCTCACCATGTAGCCCTTGCTGGCCCAGAACTCAGTAAGTAGAACCAGCCGTACTTCACAGAGATCTGCCTGCCTCTGCTGGGCTTAAAGGCCTGTGCCACCACACCCAGCCCACAGAGATATTTATCAGCAGGCCCACTGTGAAAACCCAGCCTTAGCCCAGGAGACAAAGACTTACCGCCAGTGCTGGCTCCAACTAGAGCTTGTGCAATTCTTTCTTCTCACACCTTTGGAGCTTAACTTCCCTTTCTGTAAACCTAAGAACAAACCCCTCTCCCCTCCCTTTCTTCCTCCCTTCCCTGAAGAGATTTGTGGAAGTGTCTCAGCCCTTTAAAAGCTAACCCACACCCCAGGGGTACAGCTCATAAAGCCATTCATTTTCCAAGTGCAGGAGCTGGACTCTGGATGAGGAAGAGCTTTACCCAGCATCCCACAGCCGGTTCGCAGCAGAGCTGACACTGTCTCTTGATCACACTTCTGCCTTGAAGGTGCAAGAAAAAGACTGGATAGAACTTTCACACTATTTACAACTTCTTAGCACAAGGACGAGAGGGACCACTTTCCTGTCCTTGAACTTGGTGGATCCCTTTACGGTCCCAGCATCAGTGAGGTTACTCAATCATTTGTTTTTTTCAAGACACGGTTTCTCTGTGTTTGGCTGTCTTGGACTCACTCTGTAGACCAGGCTGGCCTTGAACTCACAGCCTGCCTCTGCCTCCTAGAGTGCTGGGATTACAGCTATGTGCCACTTCGACCAGCTACTCAATCATTTTTTAAATTTCACTAGAAATGTAAGATTTAGGGCCGCTGGCATGGCTAGTGGGTAACAGCACTTGTTGCCAAGTCTGAGCACCTGAGTTTGCTCTCTGGGTCCCACATGGTGGAGAGAAGCAACTCCTGCAAGTTGCACTTTGACCTCATCTATGCACAGTGGCACGGGTGCAAGCACACACACAAAGTAAATAAATAACGTTTCAAAAATTTAAAGCCAAGTATGGTGGCATATACCTGTAATTTCAGAACCCAGGAGGCAGAGGTAAGAGCGTAAAAGAAAGTTTGAGGCCAGCCTAGACTACAGAGAAAGATCCTGTGTCAAAAAGCCAAAATAAGAAAGAAGTTAAAATTAAGTAAAAGCATTAAATGATTTATTTATTAACTACTCCAATAATCACAGGTCTATCAGCTGGATGTGATGGCATATACCTTCGATCCCAGCAGGCCAGTCTCTGGGTCTGAGGCCTGGGCTTCATAGAAAGCTCCAGGAGTTCCAGGGCTACATAAGAGACTCTCAAAAGACCTCTCCAGCTCCAAGAACAAAATCAAATAATAATAATTTAATAAAAATAATAATAATTTATTATTAATAATAATAAAATCATCAGCTAATGTAAATAACCCTTTGCTGTGGTCTGAATGTTGATGTTGTTCCAAATTAATATATTAAAACCTAACACCCATCAGTTGCGACATGAACACCTATACAACTAGCATTCAAGATACTGAGGCAGGAGGATCCAGAGTTCAAGGTTACTAAGACTCAGTTTCAAAAACCAAAGGCTGTGACTGGGTAGTAGGGTGAGCTTAGAATGCTCAGGGCCCTGAGTTTTACCCCCAGCATTGTAAGAAAGAAAGAAAGAAAGAAAGAAAGAAAGAAAGAAAGAAAGAAAGAGAAAAAGAAAAAAAGGAGAGAGAAAGAAAAGGGAAGAGGGAGGGGGATGGGGAAGAGGGAGAGAAGGAGGAAGAGAGAATTACATATCATCCCCAAGGAGATGATATTAACTTTGATGTGGAATTACATCTGGAAATGAAGGCTGAAGGAACCTTCAAGAATGGAGTGGATGGGACTGGTGGTGCATGCCTGTAATCCCAGCACCGTGGGAAGCAGAGGCAGGTGGATCTCTGTGAGTTCAGGGTCAGTCTGCTCTACAAAGTGAATCCAGGACAGCCAAAGTTACTTGGCTGCAAGGCTACAGAGAAACTGTGAAAAAAAATAAAAGAAAGGAAGGAAGGAAGGAAGGAAAGAAAGAGAGAAAGGAAAGAAGGAAGGAAGAAAGAAAGAAGGAAGGAAAAAAAGAAAGAAAGAAAAGAAAGAAAGAAAAAAAGAAAGAAAGAAAGAGGAAAAAAGAAAAGAAAAGAATGAAATGGACACCCTCATAACTGAGGCTCCTGGGAGTTTGTTCTCCTCACCTATACCAAAGGTGCCATGAGATAAAGGTGCCATCTAGGAGAAACAGGCTGAACCTGCTGGTCAGGGCTCATCAGACACCAGGTGCCTTGCTCTCACACTCCCCAGCCTCCAGCACTGTGAGAATTGAAATTGTTTGTAGATCACCCAGTGTAACGCATTCTCTTGTAGCAACTTAATGGATCAAGGTAACTTTTTATGAAAAGTAACTACATGCTGGGCACACTGGCTGTCCTACTTAGCCTGTTACTGTGTGAAACAGTGACCAAAAGCAGCCTGGAGAGGAAAGGGTTCATCATCCAGAGAACTGGGGGCAGGAACCGAAGCAGAGTCCACGGAGGAGGGCTGCTCACTGGCTTGCTCCCCGTGTTGTGCAGCCAGGACCTCTTGCCCAGGGATGGCACTGCCCACAGTGAGCTGGGCTCTCTCATATTAATCATTAACCAAGATTTCCCCCCACACACACACACACACAGACATGCCCCACAGGCCATGATAGAAGCAGTTCCTAAAATGAAGTTCTCTCTTCTCGGGTGATTCTAGTTTGCCTCAAGTTGACGCAAACTGCCCGGCACATTGGTGCATGCCTTTAAACTCAGTGCTACGAGGCTGTCTTAATTAGGGGTTTTTATGCTGTGAAGAGACTCCATGGTCATGGCAACTCCTACAAGGAAATGTTTATCTGGGGTTGGCTTACAGCTCAGAGGTATAGCCCATTGTTGTCCTGGCCGGAAGCATGGCGGCACTCAGGCAGATGGATCAGCAGGCAGCAGGAAGGGAAAGTTAGCCACTGGGCCTGACTTGAGCATCTGAAACCTCAACGCCTACCCACAATGACACGCTTTTTCTGAGAAGGCTACACCTACTCCAACAAGGCCATACCACCTAATGGTGTCACTCTCTATGGACCTGTGGGGGCCGTTTTCATTCAAACCACCACAGGGGCAGGGGGAGGCAGATCTTTGTGAGCTCCTGGCTTGACTGACCTATGTAACTAGTTCAGGTCAGCCATAACTCCATAATGAAAACAGTTGGGACAGCACTGACTTTTCTGCATGTGCATGCTTATGTATATGTGTGTGTGTGTGTGTGTGTGTGTATTTCGTGTGTTATGTTTGTGCACTTGTAAATGCAGGTACATGTGTATGGACAACCTCAGGTGTCCATTTCAGGAATGCTGTCCACCTCCATTGAGGCAGGGTCTCTCTCGGGACCTGGAGATCACCCATTGGGCCAAGCAGGCCAGTTAGTAAGCCCCCGGGATCCTGTCTCTACCTCTGGTATCATAAGCCCATATCACCATGCCTGGGGTCGAACTCAGGTCCTCATGGTTCAGTCCTCAGCTGTCTCCTGGCTCTTTTATTTTTCTGGAAAGGGTCAAGGGACCCCCAGGATTCCCCGGCCCTACTTTGAGGGCTGCTGTGAAAGTGTTATGACACAAAACTTTTGCCCCATTCTGAATTTTCAATGCTGACCATGAGAAAATCATCAGTGCTGAAGGTAAGACTAAAATCTGATAGTTCATTTTAAAAATAAAAGTTTCTTACGTCAGCTTAGGTACCATTACAGACGAACTGACGATACTGGGCCCTAGTCACCTGCCCTCCCCGACTAGAAGTTTAGAGCAGAAAATTACAAGCAGCCATTTATAAAGGTCCAGGCTAGTCTCAAACTTACTACATAGCTGAAGGTGACCTTGAACTAAGTTCTGAGAGCTGGAATCATAGCAGATGCCACCATCCTCAGTCCAGCTCGTTTTTACCCAGTTTCTGATATGCTAGAAGCAGAGAAGAGAGGAACTGGCCTGGGCAGCAGCTGGTGTGAGAAAGCTCTAGTTTAGACCAACCACAAACTAAATATGAGCCAGCAGTTTGTAACATAACCTGAAAGAGCGCCAACGGTGGCGCACTCCTCCAAACCCAGCACTTGGGAGACAGAGGCAGGCAGATCTCTCAGAGTTCCAGGACAACCAGGGCTGTGTAGAGAGAGCCTGCCCCCAAATAAATAAATAAATAAATAAATAATAGATAGCTTGGTCGTGGGGAGCGGGCATGGTGAGGCGAGCGTATGATCCCAGCCCTAAGGTGGCCCCATGCATGACATAAAAGGATAAAGAAATCCGAAATGCAGGAGGAAAAAGAGTTGTGAGAACACTGGGCATCACCCCTAGATGATGGCCTCCTCTTGTCATTCCTGCCTTCACCTGGGATGCCACTAAGAGGGCTGAGGCTGTTTGCCTATGTAGTCAAACCTGCCGACAATGTTTTTCATTTTTATTGTGGGACGGGGTCTCAAGATATTCAGCTCAGGGCCGGCCCCTTTTGTTGCTGTTGTTGTTTTGAGACAGGGTTTCTCTGGGTAGCCTTGGCTGTTCTGGACTTACTTTGTACACCAGGCTGGCCTTGAACTCACAGAGATCCACCTGTCTCTGCCTCCCTAAGTGCTAGGATTGAAGGCATGTGCCACCATGGCCCAACTACCTTAATTCTTATTTAGCTTCATGACTGTTTGTTTTTTCCCATCCTGGGGACAGAACCTAGAGCCTTGCTAGTGCTGTACCACTGAGCCAGTCAGTGTGAGTACTCTGACATCCGTAATAAAGAGCACCTGCGTCCTACCCTTCGGCTATCAGACTATTGAAATGGACCCCACCCCAGTTAAATTTCCCCAGAAATCTCATGCTGAGGCGGGGGAAAGGCTAAAGCCTGGGGCCAGCCCCAGGGGAGGAACTTGCCTCTCAGGAAGAGATTTTGTACAGCCAGGACAACTTATCAGACCACCTAGAAGGACAGACTGAAAGAGGGGTCAGTGTGGATGGGACCACATCTTGACTAGGACAATTTAGTTATTCATACCTCTTGCCTTCTATCTAAACCTAAACCTGGAGTCAATACCCTGAAGATGGACTTGGGGGTGTCCCCGAATTCACTTACTTTTTCCTCTTCACACTATGGGCCACACTGAAGAAATGCCCTCTTCCCTCTATTACTTATCTAACTGGTGTATTGTGGGTGGGTGGCCAAACTGAGTGATATTTGCACTTTTTCCTTCTTTCCTTCTTTCCTTCCTTCCTTCCTTCCTTCCTCCCTCCCTCCCTCTCCCCCTCTCTTTGTCTCTCTGTCTCTGTCTCCTCTCTCTTTCTGAGACATGGTCTTACTATGTAGCCCTGACTGGCCTAGAACCTGCCTCTGCCTGCCAAATGCTTGAACTAAAGGTGTGTGTCACCACACCCAGCCAAGCCGCATTTCTGATAGGGCAGAGCCACTTTATTATTTTTCTTTTCAAAAGGATAAAGGAGCTATGCTTGTCTGCTTATCGGTAACATTCACAAATCTCTTGGGCCCATTCCATACTTGTGAGTACTGACATCTTGGCTCTCTGAATCATGCCTTAGGGAAGCACGCTGGGCACAGACTCCTGGGGAAGTTGTGAGGTTTCTGCGAGAGGATCTCACATGTTTTCCTGCCAAAGGCCTTCTGAACCAGTTGTTTCAGTTTGGTGCTTCTGAACTACAAAGTGCATGCTGACACCTTGACACCTGGGGATCTTTTTTTTTTTTTTTTTTTTTTTTTTTAGTTAGTTAGTTAGTTTTTATTGTTGCTGGGGATTTTTTTTTCCTTTTTTTTAATTTCTGAGTCGGGGGTTCTCTGTGTAGCCCTGGGCTGTCCAGGAACTAGCTCCGTAGACCAGGCTAGCCTTGAGCTCAGAGATCCGATTGCCTCTGCCTCCCGAGGGCAGGATTAAAGGTGTGCACCACTACTAGGCTCTTGTTTGTTCTTTCGTTACAGGTTCTTACTGGGTAGCCCAAGCTGACATTGGGCACACCTATCCCAGCCTTGCATGTACCGCCTGTCCTGGGAATCATCTGTAAGCAGGGTGATCAATAGACTAGATGGGACCAGGCATGGATCATGGTTATCAAGAGCATCAGCGCCACTTGGGTGAACTTAGGGCAGCTGGCTGGTTTTGTGTCATAGTTTAGAACTAGTGGGGTGCTCTAGAAAAGCTTATGTTTAAGAAAGCTAAAATTACTTTATTCTAATTAACTCAGAGATTTATTTTATCTCTTTTGTTTTGTTTTGTTGTTGTTGGAGACAGGGATTCTCTGTGTAGCCTTGGCGGTCCTGGACTCTCTTGGTAGACCAGGCTGGCCTTGAACTCACAGAGACCCGCCCGCCTCTGCCTCGGAGAGTGCTGGGATTGCAGGCGTGCGCCACCGCACCCGGCTGTCACAATATTTTTCGGTGTAATGTTTTTGTTTGTGAAAAGCTCACAGAGTTTATTCTGACGGATTTGCATACGGTTCCCTTTCTGAACCCAGGAGGTTTGCCGCGGTGGAGATCAGCCACAGCTGCCCGGGGTGGGGAGGGACCGTGTGACGGAACTATAAAGCCGTGCAGGGCAGGACCTGCCCACCTCCATATGAGGAAGTATAGGTAGCAGTATCAGTTGCCTGGCAACAGGCCCCTCCCACAATGGCCCCTAGAGCCATACCCCTTGCGGAGTTCCTGACTTAGCCTCAAACCCATTGAATTCTAGAGCTTTTCTGAGTAGGGGCTCAGTGAATAATTGGCCCATGGCTGAGTTTGGACCAAGTCGTACAGAGAAGGAAATGGAGGTCCACAGAAAGGAAGTAGAGTGCTGAAGCTGAGTTATTGGTGTGGCTAGAATGAAAACTCAGGCTGCCCACCTTCTGCTGAGCCCCCTACCTGGTCTGGGCAGAGAGAGAGAGAGAGAGAGAGAGAGAGAGAGAGAGAGAGAGAGAGAGCAAGAAAGTGTAGTCAAGACTAGGTCCCATTTAATCCCAGCACTCGGGAGGCAGAGGCAGGCATACCTAGTTTACAAAGCAAGTCAAGGACAGCCAAGGCTACACAGAGAAACCCCGTCTTGAAATACACACACACACACACACACACACACACACACACACACACACACACAAGACAAGGTCCTAGAAACACAGCAGGTTAGAACAGAAAGGGCTTCATGATTGTCTTACAAGCGTCTCATCCCCCTGTTGTCTTGTTCTTCCAGAGTCTGGTTCAGCAGGTCTGTGGTGGGCACTGTGGGCTATTGTCACCCCTTTGGTAGGTGATGAGGATGCACAGCCAGGATTAGACACCACTGTCCTGACCCAACTCTCTTCGTCTGCTGAAGAGGAAACTGGGTTTAGAATGGAAGCAGTGGGGCTGGAGAGATGGCTCAATGGTTAAGAGCTCTGTCTGCTCTTCCAAAATGGACCTGGGTTCATATTCCCAGCACCCACATGGCAGTTCACAACTGTCTGTAACACCAGTTCCAAGGGATCTGACACCTTCACACTAACGCACATAAAATAAAAATTAAATAAATTAAAAAAAAAAAAAAAGAATGGAAGCAGCGGCAGGTGGCCATCCAGAAGCATTGAGTAGAGCTGGGGATGTGACTCAGTTAGCAGCATGTGTGCCTAATATGTGCAAGGCCCTGGGTCCAATCAGCAGTACCACATAAACCAGTGGTGGTATTTCGTGCCCATAATCCAACACTGGAAGGTGAAGGCTGGGGCATCAGAACTTCAGAAGTTACACGTCACCCATGGCTAGAGAGTTCCAGGCTAATGTCTGAGATTCCGGAAGTCAAGAGTCAGGTCCAACCATAGATCCCCCTGTGCTCAGGGAGGAGGAAACAAGAGTAAGGCATAAAAACCTGCCAGTCTTAGATGTAAATGGGAGAGGCATGAGGCTTCCACCCTGTTTTAAATGTTCTACAAGTTGCAGAGCGATCTTAGGGCAGAGCTCTGCTGAGAGGTGGTGGCGCACATCTTTAATCTCAGCACAGGGGAGGCAGAGGCAGGTGGATCTCTGTGAGTTTAAGGGCAGCCTGGTCTACAGAGTGAGTTCCAGGACAGCCAAGGCTACATAGAGAAACCCTGTCTCAGAGGGAGAATGAGGGTAATGCAAGGGTTAATGGGGCTAGGGATGTAGCTCAGCAGTACAAGGAAGGCATGCCTAACATTCTTAAGAACTGGGATCAACTGCCAGTAAAAAAGAGAAGAAGAAGAAGAAGAAGAAGAAGAAGAAGAAGAAGAAGAAGAAGAAGAAGAAGAAGAAGAAGAAGAAAAAGAAGAAGAAGAAGAAGAAGAAGAAGAAGAAGAAGAAGAAGAAGAAGAAGAAGAAGAAGAAGAAGAAAACAGGAAGGTTTCTATGACAGCCCTGCCAACAAAGTTTAAGACCCAGTTTCTCTCCCTGGAAGCAGTGTCCATTTGACAGAGCACACCGTTGTAGGGTACAAGCAGATATCAGTTCAAATCCCAGCTCTGCTGTGTGGCCATTGGCAGGGTTTTAAAAACCCTTCACACCTCTGTTTCATCACTTGTGAGATGCTGACAAGTCCACAGACAGTAGTTAGAAGGACCTGGTGAATTTACATTAGTCTGTCACCTCTGACCCCTGTGTGGCCTGGTACACAATCCTTGATCTCTTCCTGGCCTAAAATTACCTCATTGGTTTGAAATCCTGCCCACGTACTGGCCAGGGCTCATTCTTGTTCTCGGAGCAATCCATTTCGGCATCCAGCTGCTTGATGGACGGCTCCACTTGGACATCCAGTCCCCTGAGCCTCACAGGGCAGAAGCTGGACTCGTTTGTCTTTAACCTGCCCTTCCCAAGGCCTCCCATCTCACCTGCTATCCCAGTTAAGGGCAGTCTTACCTCCCTAGATACTCAGGTCAGTGCTCCCACAGCCAACACCCCCCTTCCAAAGTTCTCGGCTTTGCCTTCCCAATCGGCCTAGTTGCATTTCTACTACTGTGATAAAATGCCCTGACAAAAGCAAGCATCTCATTCCCTTTAAATGCAAGGGTTTTCCTGACCACCAGCTCTTCTCCCCTCCTCTCCTATGTTACGTTTTTCTAGTCTGGCTGGCCTATAACTCATTATGTACACCAGGCTGGCCTCTCAGAGATCGCCTGATTCTATTTCACAGTGCTAGAATTAAAGGTCACTGTCACCTGTGTTACCTTTCCAGGGGTACTGATACCCTTCCGCTGCAGAACTAATCCAGTACACTCTCCAGCGTATTTATTTACTGTCTGTCCTTCCCCATTAGAACCCAAGGGTGATGGCAGCACCTGACTTTAATCCCAGCACTTGGGAGGCAGAGGCAGAGGCAGAGGCAGGTGGACCTCTGAGAGTTCGAGGCTAGCCTGGCTAGCCTCAGGACAGCCAAGGCTACACAGAGAAACCCTGTCTCAAAAAAACAAAAACAGAAGCAAAAAAAAAACCCTAACTTCGTAAGACTTTGGAGATAAAGATCTGGCACGTTCACTGCTTTGTCTTCAGAGCCTAGACCTGGAAAAGGAGAACAAAATATTTTTCATAATAAATATGATTAAATATAACCAGCACATATTAATTCTAATAATTCCTTTAACATTTCGGAAATAGGAGGGAGAAAGGAATGCTGCTGAATATTGATTTTTCATGCTGAAAACCTCCAGTGTTTATGAGACCATGCTAAACGAAAAGTTTTATAAAATTGCATACAACTTATGATTTCAAATTTGCAAGTTGTATAAAAGAGAAAAACGATGGAGGCTTGAGGAACGAGTAAGCAGTTAGGAGCACTTGCTGCTCCTCCAGAGGTCCTGTTCAGCGTCCAGTAGCCCTTGTGGAGTGCTACAATCATGTATAACTCCAGTTCCAGGGGATCTGATCCTCTGTCCTTTATGGGTCCCTCACTCACATGTATGTGCATGACACAGCAGACATATGTATCTACACATTCTCTTTTTCGAGATAGGGTTTCTCTCTGTAGCCCTGGCTGCCCTGGAACTCACTCTGTTAGGCCTCACATTCAGAGATCCGCCTACTTCTGCCTCCTAAGTGCTGGGATTAAAGGCATGTGCCCACCTTGCCACCGCTGCTGCCGCCACCAGGCTCAGAACATTTTTAAATTAATTAATTAAAAAAGTAAAAGCTGAATTTGAGGCCAGCTTGGTTTATAGAGGGAGTCCAGGACAGCCAGAGCTGCACAGAGAAACCCTGTTTCAAAAAAATTAATAATAATAATAATAATAATAATAACTGTGGCTGAAGCACTGGCTGCTCTTCCAGAGGACCTGGGTTCAATTCTCAGCACCCACACAGAGCTTACCACCATCTGTCACTTCAGTTCCAGAGAATCGGATACCCACTTCTGACCTCCCAGAGCACTAGGCACACAGGCAGTACACATACATGCAGGAAAACCCACTCATATACATGGATAATAAATCATTACTAAAATAAATATGATTATTAAAATATCATTAAAATTTTAAATAATAAATGAATGCATTTTCAAAATTATGAATTCCCAGGGTGGAAAGGCAGCTCAGCAGTTAAGAGTGTTGGATGCTCTTACAAAGGACTGAGGTTGGCACAGTGGTACATGCCTGTGATCCCAGCAGTTGGGAGGTGGAGGCAGGTGGATCTCTGTGAGTTCAAGGCCAGCCTGGACTACAAAGTGAATCCAGGACAGTCAAGGCTACACAGAGAAACCCGTCTCAAAAACCAAACCAAAACAAAACAAAAGGCCCAGGTTCAATTTCCAGCACTCACCCTGGGGCTCACAACTGCCATGTAACTCAAGTCCCAAGGGATCCCACACCCTTTTCCAAGGTTCACAGAGTCCTGCAAGCACATGGTGCACAGACACACACATAAAAATAGATACTCAGGCACACACACGTACACACACACACACACACACACACACACACACACACACACACAGTTTAGGGGGCTGGAGACGTGGCTCACTGGTGAAGCTCACTGGCTGCTCTTCCAGAGGTCCTGATGTTCAATTTCCAGGGTCTACCAGGGATCACAACCATCTGTAACAGCATGAATCCGAGGGGATCCAAAGCTCTCTTACGACACCTCTGAATAGTTACACACATGTGGTAAGCACACATACGTGCAAAATGTCCGTACACATAAAGTAATACAATTAATCTAGGTTTTTTTTTTCATTTCAATAATTTTAAAGAAAAATCATGATGTCCGTTCATATGGTATAATTAGATTTTTCAGAAATAATTAGAAGAAGCAGTCTGAGAAACAAAACAAGACAAATTGCAGTCTCTAACTAGTAGCTCCCAAAGCAATGATGAAATTCTTTCCCCACCTGAGCTCTAGCTGCCTTCACTTAAACACAAAGGTGGAGCTCACAGAGAAGCCGGGCATGTCCCCAGTCCTTGGGGCCTATGGCTGAAGTGACACACTCCAGTGCCCTTTGCCTGT
The DNA here is from genome assembly GCF_907164565.1 of Psammomys obesus. Classification (NCBI taxonomy): domain Eukaryota; kingdom Metazoa; phylum Chordata; class Mammalia; order Rodentia; family Muridae; genus Psammomys; species Psammomys obesus. The sequence goes on along the minus strand of NW_026596039.1, from coordinate 6,480,266 downwards.
TCTGGGAGTGGATGGGGCAAGAACACCTATCCCCTTTGCCCCGTGCCCAGCAGGGTTGTGGGCAGCTGCTATCAGAGACCTCCAGCTGATCAGTCTTCCGGAAGCCTCAAAGAGCCAGTGTACCTAGGCCTGGAAAGCCCAGAGAGATGGGATTCCCCAGCACCCTCTGCCTCAAGCCTGAAGCCGGAATCCACCACTCACAGACCAGTAGTCACACCTCTCGAAGGAGCCGCGTTAGCCTTTGGGGCCGTTTCTGAGACTTTTTCCTGATGTCTTCCCAGATCAGCCTGCCTCAGACAAGAACTCGGGCAGCGAGTTGGTGAGACCTGATGCCAGGCTCCTTCTTTCCTACCCTCAGGCACTTCCCTGAGGCTCTCCCCTCTGCAGCTGAAATTGAGTAGGAAGGCAGCGAGATGGGGAGATGGGTCAGCCAGAAAAGGCACTTGCTGCAAGCCTGATGGCCCGAGTGGGATCCTCAAGACCCAAAGGGTGGAAAGACAGAACTGACTCCTGCAGGTAACCTTCTGCCTTTCACATCCATCATGGTGTTCATCCTCTCCCCACAATGAATATCTGTATGTAGCTTTTACAAATGTATTCAATCGAGTAGGAAACAGTTGCCAACTACACAGATATCTCTACAACAAAGGCAAGTGAGGTCAATGACCACCCTGCCCCACCTGGCTGGCGCTTATTAGGTACTGCACATTCACAAGTCTGCTTTCCAGGCTGGGATCACCAGATACACACGAGGAATCACACAGACACTTGCACATCATCAGGTTATGCCAAAGCTTCCATCTAAACCTTCAGTCCTAACTCCCAACCTTCTTGGGAGCCACAACATGGTCCCTCCCCGCCACACCCCTTTTTCTCTCTACCCACCCACCCAAGCATCCACTCAGTCAACCAAAGTCAATCATCGGGCATCTGTGGAATGTAAAACAAAGGGGGAATGGATGGATCACAAATGGCTTTGCCGCTAGAGTCTCTCACAACCTGGTAAGAGTGTGTAATTCTTCAGTAACTAGAAAATAAGGCAGAAAGTGAGGATCACTGGCAAAGTACTAGGTCAAGGTGGGGCGGGTGCCTCCTTGACCTTGGAGACTGTGGAAGAAGGGACACTGAGGTAGCCTTGAGGTTGTTTAGGCTTTGGGCCTACAGAGATGTGGAGATGTGCTGCCCAGATTCCAAAAGGAAAGCCTATAACCAAAGGTCAGAGGTCAGAGGCAGGAAGGGACGCAGACACGGGTAGAGGGAAAGCTATTTGAGTCCTGGCTGTTAGAAAGGACGGCAGGGTATAAATCTGGAAACAGATGGGAGACATTATCTATTACCTGAAAAACAAAAGTGATAAATCCGGACCACATACAGAAGACCTAAAATGCCATGTCACAGAGCAGTCCATGTCTGTCATTGTCAATCGGAGCTGTTGACAAGATTTCCCACTATGACCCTCTGTGAGGGAAGAACGGACGGGCCCCCCCCCCCCGTGTCTGCTCTCTTCAGAGCCAGTCTCACTGTGTCAGCAGCCCTGTCCCCCACTGCTGTGTCATCACTTACTCACTTTCAAATGCCTGACCCGCACAGACTGGCCCCCACTTGCAGCCCAGAGCACTTCCTCCCTGGGGCAGCAGGGCCGAGTCATTTGGAAACTTCTCTCTCACGAGCCATGATCAAGGTGCTGATAGGGCAGGTGGGCCGCTTCAACGGGTCCCGAAATGCGGTGAGGAGTTTCGCTGGCCTGTCACCTTTACCCGGGGCCTGGTTCACTTTCACTGCAGGACAACCACATGAGGAAGCTGCTTTCAGCCATTTCCTGCCTTTGCTTCCAGGTCACCTTGTCCCTCCTGCCCTAGTCCGGGCCACCCATGGCCCAAGCCTCTAACCACCCTGTCACGGACCACAGCTTCTCTCACTTGTGTGAGGCCTGACAATGGGAAAGCCGAAGCAGGTACCCTTGACTTAGTCACTCTGGAAGCATCAGGAGCCAGGCAAGGTGGCTCCAAATGTGATCTTGGAATTAAGGGGACTGAGGCTGGAGAATCAGGAGATCAAGTCTGGCCTACACAGTATGACAGTGTCTCAGACAGAAGAAGTATGAGTCAGTCAGTCAGCTGCCCAGCTCAGCCAAGCGCAGAGGCCCACGTCAGAACTGGTTGAGGTTCCCTGCTAGCTGGATAGGCCTGGCTCTGCAGTGGCTGCCTCTCCTCCTAGACAAAATATGCTAAGAACTCCCAAAGTGGCTCTCTGCACAGGCAATGAATGTGAGGGGGCTTCAAGCCATAAATCAATTTGGGAGGAGTGCAGTCCAATTATTAGTTCATGAGGATTGAGTTCACACTGTCGCTGCTCTTAGCACGCCGCCCTTTTTCTTCATAGAATGTGTAGGTTTTACACGTTCTGTACTAGGAGTTACTATCAGAGCTAAGTGCACAATTTATGTGCTTAATGCTTATCTCCTCAGCATGGCTCGGGCTACGCCAAGTGTGGTCGTTTCTCATTACTTTCCCAGCACCTAGGTCAGTGCCTGGAATGGTCAGGCCCAAGGAATAATTAACTGCCAGGCTGTCCAAGAACCCGCCAGCCAGGCTCACTGGAGACCTTGATTTGGGTGGTCTGTTGAAGCTAGCATGTCGCCAGTGATTGATAAATGGCTCTTGGAGGTAAGAATGCACAAACCTCCCTGAATGTCAGTATCACTGTGAGATTCTGCAGTGTAGCCTCTGCTGTGTTTCCTGTTGTCCCCTCAGGCCCTCTCAATCCTACCTTCCTTGCCTCCCGTCTTTTCCCACACCTTCCTCTGCTCCAGCCCCTACCAGCTGTCCCCTCGCTGAGGTATGAGCTACCTCTGGAGCTCTCCGCTGCATCCAGACCTTCCTTCAGAGTCCTGGCTAACCTCCGTCCTCTCCTAACCTTCTTTTCTCTCTTAACATCTATTCAAATAAGAGTCTCATTACATTGCCCAGGCTAACCTAGCATTCATGGCAGTCCTTCTGCCTCGATCTCTTTAGTTCTGCATTTTAAACACCCCCCATCTGTGTGTGTGTGTGTGTGTGTGTGTGTGTGTGTGTGTGTGAAGCAATTTGTATCTATGGGGGATGTCTATTTCAAAAAAAAAATAGACTCACACATGATATTTTTATTTTACACAAACAATACGAAAATGTGTCATTCAAATACTTTATAAACTAGTAAACTAAGGCTCATTTGTTGTACAAACATGCTTGTATTGTTGTTGTTGTTATTGAGACAGGGTCTCTTTATGCAGCCCTGGTTATCCTGGAACACTCTACTTAGACCATACTGGCCCAGAACTCACAGAGACCCACCTGCCTCTGCCTCCCAAGTACATCTGTATTATTTTAAAGTTTATTTTTCCACAATTTCAGACATAAAGTCTCCTCTGATCCTACTTCCCCCATGAGCCTCCGATACCCCGTCTCCTCCCTCCAAGCCCCTTCTTCTTCCCAATACATCCCTTTCCTACTTTCATGTGTGTCTGTGTGTGAGTGCACGAGCACACGCGTGTGGGCAAGTTTAGCTGGAGTTGCTTGCAGGAGCATGGGTGAGAGGCAGTTTGGAAGTGGCTAAGTCGGCACTGAGGAATCTAACTCCTCCAGCTGCCTGTAGCTCCGCAGGGAGGCGTGGCTTCCTGAGCCCCTCCTGCATATGTGACAAGAAGTTGATGGGTGTAATCACGTGCAGTACAGCGAGCTCGCGCGTGCCAGGGCCACATCGTGTCCAGAAGACAGCATTTCCCAGCACTTCATCCCCACATTCTGCTTTCCCTCCGCCCTTTCTTCTCACTCTTTCCCTGGGTCTTAGAGGTGGTGATGCTGCCGTCCCGTTTAGGGACAATACAACCAGCACTTTGCCAGGCAGTAGTCCCCGAACTAACCATCATCTGCTACAAAACAAGAGCTAGAGAATTTGTGTTTCCAATTCTGGACGCTTATGTGTGAGTCCATAAAAGTAAGTTGACTGAGCAGCCGTCATTTAAAAAACAAAAGTACAGTTTATGGCCCCCATACGCCTTTAATCCTCTAATCCTCGTATTCAGGAAGCAGAAGCAGGTGGATCCTGTGACCCTGTGGCCAGCTTGTCTACAAGTGAGTTCCAGGCCAGTCAGGGTTAGTAAAACCCTAACCTGAAACAAACAAACAAACAAATAGCCGAAGAGTGAGGTGAGGAAGCATGAAGGAAGAAAATATGAGTATCTTATATGTACTAAGTATTATTTATAATTTTTTTTCTTTTTTTTTTTTTTTTTGTACGTTGTGCTGGATAGTTTCATGTTAACTTGACAGAAGCTAGAGTTGTTTGAGATGAGGGAATCTCACCCGAGGAAACACGTCCATGGGGCTAGACTGTACACAGCCCTGTAGGGCATTTTCTTATTTAGTGACTGAGCAGGGAGGGCCCACCTCTGGGCTAGTGGTCCTGGGTTCTACAAGAGAGCAGGCCAGGCAAGCCATGAGGAGCAAGCCAATAAGCAGCACCCATTCATGGCCTCTGCATCAGTTCCTAGGTCTAGGTTCCTCTCTTGTTTGAGTTCCTGCCCTGTTTTGTTTTGTTTTTTTTTGTTTTTGTTTTGTTTTGTTTTGTTTTGTTTTGTTTTGTTTTGTTTTTCTCTCTCAGGATACGTAAGCTCAAGTTGCTTTTGGTCAAGGTATTTCATCACAGCAATGCCAACCCTAACTAAGACATAGTATATGCATACCAACTAGGCTATATAAAATGTGTTTATTACTGTGGGTCACAGTCAGTGTGACAGGATACAAAATGTACCTAAGTAACTAGCAGAGATTAAACATTCAACTGGACTAGAAGCTGAAGCCAATCATAGTGGCATACACTTGTAATCTCAGCATATAGGAAGCTGAAGCAGGGGGCTGGAGAGATGGCTCAGAGGTTAAGAGCTACTACTTGCTCTTCCAGAGGTCCTGAGTTCAATTCCCAGCAACCACATGGTGGCTCACAACCATGTATAATGAGATCTTATGTCCTCTTCTGGCATTCAGGTGTACATGCATACAGAACATTGTATACATAATAAAATAAATAAATCTTAAAAGAAAAAGAAAACTACACTTAATTTAAAAAAAAAAAAAAAGGAAGCTGAAACAAAGAAACAACAGCCACATACAACAAGATGACTCTCTGCCAAGCCTGGGGACCCAATTTCAATCCTTAGGACCCACATAGTGGAAAGAAGGACCTGACTCCTGCAAGTTGTCCTCTGACCTCTACACATGTACATGGCATGCATGTGCCCATACATAAACACACAAATACATACATATATTGGCAACAACAGCACAATGGAATGGATAGACCGGAGATGTGTCAGAGGCGGGAGGTGGCCAGAGTCTGCGAAGCATGAGGAAAATCTCAGCTGTTCCAGAGCCGGCCCTGGAGAAGCTCGCTCTGGGGAAAGAACTGGTGGGTTGTGCTCATTGTAGGTGGAGCTATCCTTGTTCTAGAAGGGTCTCAGCTGTAGTGCCCTTCCCTCCGACATGCTGAGAGCTCTGTGGGGATGGCCTGGGAGCCCTAGCCTGGCATACCAGCTGTGTCAGAACAAGGGTACCAACTTGTATATCTAAGTAAAGAGATCCTGTGTGGCCTAGGGCACCGACTTTCTGAGTGCTGCTCTCAAGGCAAAACAGTTCAATAGGACGCATGGGAGATACACGCTTCTAAGGCCCTCCCAGACTGCCAATGTCTTCCGCTCGGCTCAAGCCCAGCCAAGTCCTTCAGGCCACTGAGTATGAAAGCCACTGTCAGGAATATTTGTTTGGAGTTTAGTGTTATCTTAGAACGTTGGGCCAAGCCTATTCCTTGCTGAAAAGCAGAAGTGCTGGGACCTCCATCTGGGCCTCTAGGTGTTATCCACAATCTTTCCGTCAATCACTCGGCCATGCTGCTTTGACATGGTACCACTGACAGTATTCTCATCATACGTACAGGCACATAGACAAATGTGTCCACATGTCTGTCCTGCCTTCCCTGTTAGACACCCTGCCCCCAGTTTCATCTCTTGTTTGGCCAATGCTCATTTTGGTACTTTTCAGATCTGACACCTGATCCAGGCATCTGAAATCCCCTTCTAACCCTGGTCTGCCCAGTGGTGCCCAGCTGAGGGGCCCAGAGACAGGTGGCCATGGCCCCTGTAACCTTATGGTAACCTTGACATCCTACCCAACACCTGGCCCTGTTTCCTCCCTGCAGATTACTTACTACCTGTTACCTAAAGCAGAGGAGCTGCGTGGGAGCTGGCTCCCAGCAATGACTACCTTCACCACCCACTTCCTGTGTTGACTGTAATGTGCTTTTGGGTCCTGGTGCCTGAGTGAGCTGTTACCAACCTTCATACTGCTTCCTACAGCTGTCTGAAGTTCAGTTTCCATGTCTGTAATGTGGTGATATAATTAGTACATTTAAAGGCTGTTCGGAGGATGAAAGGAAACGAGAGTGCAGAGTTTAGCTCTGTGCATGGAACAGCCCTAAGAAAGTCCCTGGAGGGGTTAGCCATAGTTTCTCCCTGAGATAGTCAGGAGAAGTACAAATCCTTTGGGGGAAAAAAGGAGTTTCTGACTGTGTGGGCTTGGGTTGGACGCCTTTGGAGCTGCCTCCTTCAGACTCTGGCTTTCTAAACCGTTCTCACTACAATCGTGAGAAAAAGAAGAGAACGAGGAGGAGGAAAAAGAGGAGGGACTGTTTCTCTACCCCCAAGGCCCCAAATAGCACCAGGGCCATGCCAGTAACTTTGACACAGTTGTTTTGACAGTTTTGTATGAGGAGTGAACGTTAAGGGCTGGGAAGGCAGCTCGGCACACGTGCCTGGCTATGGGTGGTCCTTGGTTTGACCCCATAGTGCTAGAGGGGGCAAAGAGACTGTGAGCTGGGCATGGTGGCATATGCCAGCACTTGGGAGCCAGAGGCAGGTGGACTTCTGTGAGTTCTAAGCCACTCTGGTTTACGTGGTGAGATTCTATCTGGAAAAGTAAAAATAAAGAAGAAAGAAAAATATTAAGTGAAATATAAAGATGAAGAAAATTTGAAAATTGTAGGACTGTGTAACTTAGTGAATGCTGGGAAAATGCTACTGTGGTTTTCCTTAGGGACTTAGAGGGACCCTACTTTTTCTGAGGCTAATGAGCTGTGAAGCCCTACTGTTCACCATTGAAAGAGACCCAGAGGAAAAACAATGAGGTCTCTACCCAGGAACAAAGAGCACTCTAAGTTAATAAAAGGCTGAGGCAGAGGGGGACCCATTCCCTCCAGCAACACTCCAAGCCTCTGTGGAACAATTTAATTTTTCTGTGGATACAAGTGATTATATCTAGTAGCTGGAACAAATGAAAAGGTAATGTAATCTATTAACAGCAAAGCATAATTACTGAGGAAAATCCACCTGCGCTGGGGCTTAAGCAGCTACCCACACCTAACCCAGACACAAATCCAGGCTGGCAAAGACACCGCTGGTCATTTTGGTGAGAAGTCTGGGTTATAATCAGCCAGCCTCAGAAAGGCTGTCCACAGGGTAGAAATTGGGAATCACACACAAACTGCAAATTGAAATGTAATTATGGCTATCTTACCCAGCTGACTGTAACATATGGGTGAAGCCTCTACCTTCAAGTCTTTTAAGTCAAGGACCATAACGTAGGCATTGACTTCTCCATCTGAGGGAAGCTAGTCTGGTTCTCTGGGTTTGAAGACCTTGTGGTGATGTATCAGAAAGCTTCCAGTTACCATGACAACTATCTGCAACCATTGGTGCACAAAGGTGTATTTTGGCTCACAGTTTATGTGGTTTCAGTTCATCACCAATTAACGCCATTGCTTTGGGCCTGTGGCAGAGGAGGCCCATCTCTGTGGGAGATGCATGGAGAGGAGATCACAGTAGCCTAAACCTCCTTCTGCCCCACCTCTGTTTTTGTTTTATACTTGGGTTTGTGAGACAGTGTCTTGCCCTGAACATTCAGATGGCCCAGAATGGCCCTGAACTCACAGAAATCTGCCTGCCTCAACACTCTATTCTCTATGTTAAGATTATAGAGGCATGCTCCTTTGCATTCTGCTTTAGGCCACAGCTCTTTATTTATCTACTCATACATCTTATTTATCTTTATTACTGTGTTAGTTTGCTTCTCTGGGGTTATGATAAAATGGAGGAAAGGGTTTGTTTGACTTATACTTCCATGTCACAATCCATCATCCTGGGAAGCCAGAGCAAGAACCTGGAGGCGGGAACTGAAATAAAAATCAGCGAGGAATGCTGCCTACTGACTCCAGCCTCAGGGTCAGTTGCCTTTCTTCTACCTCCCAGGACCACAAGCCCAGCGAGGCATCACCCACAGTGGGCTGGGCCCTCCACCATCAATCAACAATCAAGAAAATGCCCCTTGGGCTAGGCAGTGGTGCACACTTCTAAATCCCACCAAAGGGAGGCAAAGGCAGACAATCTCTATGAGTTTGAGGACAGCCGGGTCTACAGAGCGAGTTCCAGAACAGCCAGGGATACACAGAGAAACCTTATCTCAAAACAAAAACAAAAAAGAAAATGCCTTCTGGGGCTGGAGAGTTGGCACTTGCTCTTGCAAAGAACTGAGGTTTGATTCCCAGCACCCACATGGAGGCTTACCACCTCCTCAGGTATCAGGCCTGTGTGTGGTGCTCAGACTTACATGTAGGCAAAACACTCATACACATAAAATAATAAAAATAAATCTGAAAATAAAAAGAGAACAAAACAGGAAAAATAATGCCTTGCTGATTTGCTTACAGGTCAATCTGTTGGAGACAAATCTATTGAGGTTCCCTCTTCCAAGTGAAAACCAAGATTAGCCATCACAATTACATTCAGTGTGTGTGTGTGTGTGTGTGTGTGTGTGTGTGTGTGTGTACATGCATGCAACAGCACTTATGTGGTGGTCAGAGGACAACTTGTGGAAGCTGGCTTTCTCCTACCATGTGTTTCCTGGGGAAGGAAGGAAGGAAGGAAGGAAGGAAGGAAGGAAGGAAGGAAGGAAGGAAGGAAGGAAGGAGGAAGAATCGTGAGCCCCCCTGACATTCCTCTGAGCCTACAACACAGCACAGGGAAAGGACAGTGATTGAGAGTAAGAGAGCAGACAGCCACAAGGGCAATTCCAGACTCCTCCCAGCTTCTCCCGTCACCACACCCCATTGCTGAGTGTCTAAGTGGGCCGTTCATGGCACAGTTCTTTCCAGACCTCTTTATGCAGTCCTCCAACGTCATCATCAAACCCTCCCCCAATCACACCCCTCCCTAATGTCCAGCTTCCGTCCTTCTTCCATGAAGTCTTCCCTGACCTTTGAGGTATCTACTTATATGAAGCAGGGTGCTGGTTTTGGCTTTGTTCTGCCAAGAGTTGTCCTATCAAGACTTGGCTACCCCTAAGGAAGGCTTTTTTTTTTTATGTTGTCATTGCATCCACAGACAACGAGTCTCCCTTCATAAAATCCAATGGTGGATCAGGGCCATCAACATGAAACCCACTTAGCATGCTGTCAGGAGGAGAGGAGCCCACAGGAATGGTCATACTAACTGCAACTAAATATGCTTAGAGTCATGAACAAGGAAAGTCATTTTTCCATAGTTTGTCCTAAGTCACAGACTTTCTGGACTATTGACAGGAAATCACCCTGAGGTCAAAGATCAGGCTGATACTGTACCCAGAAACCAGTTCTTTGAAAGATAGCTGAAGACATTAGGATGTGGGTTGGGACGCATGAGACTCACAGGCACATGATGTCCGTACCCAGAGGTCACTTGGGAGGCATGTTACATGGTCCTGTCTGAGGCCCAGCTAGGACTGCTGGGGGCGTCATAAGAAGATATATTTTGACTCAGCATGAGGAGTCAGCTTCTAATACTAAACACTAAACCATCCTACACTGAAACATAATCTACCCTCTTCTCTTTTCTTTCTTTTTTCCTTTCTTTCTTCCTTCCTTCCTTCCTTCTTTCCTCCCTCCCTCCCTCTCTCTCTCTCCTTCCTTCCTTCCTTCCTTCCTTCCTTCCTTCCTTCCTTCCTTCCTTCCTTCCTTCCTTTCTTTCTTTCTTTCTTCCTTCCTTTTTGGCATGGTTCTCACCCAGTAGATCACTTTAGCCTCAAACTGACAATCCTCTTGCCTCACCCTCCCGAGTGCTTGGGTGACAGACATGCACTCTCACATCTGAGGAAACATGATCTCACGAGGTGACTTTCTCACCGTTTGAGTGATGATGCGAGCGTCTGATGAAGGTGCGGTGACCTCTACGCTTGCACGCCCTGTGGGGGAGGCAGGGTGGGAAGTGACTGGGGTGTCTCTCAGAACCCCTTTCCTTCTCGGAGGTTCTCATGCTTTTTCTTTTCTGAGCAGTGTGCTGAGGGTGGCGAAAGTTGACTTGCATAGGTTAATGGGCCGGAGGGGCAAGGCTGTGGGGAGTAGGGCTAGAAGGGTGAGCAGTACCAAGTCAATTCCAGACCCAGGAAGCACTGAGGCAGTGAGTCCCTGAAGCGTCAGGACTAGAAGTCCTAGAAAGGCGCTCCAACCCCTTGTTCTAGCCTTCTTCCTTCTTAAGAGCAGTTTTGAGGTCCAGTAAGATGGCTCAACAGGTAAAGACACTAGCCACCAAGCCTGACCGCCTGAGTTTGATCCCAGGTCCCACATTCCCACACTGTAGAAAGAGAGAACCAACTCCCACAAGTTGTCCTCTGATCTCCGCAAGTGTTCTCTCTTTCTCTCAAATAAATAAGAGAGAGAAGAGAAGGGAGAGACTGCGATGGTCCAAACAGAGCCCAGAACTCTTCACTTTAGTCCTGAGAAAGATATATGATGAGGAAGAGGTAGGGATTATAACCCCCAAGCTACCATATAATATATATTCTGAGACGATATAAAATATATTCTCAATTCAGCCTGAGAAAGGTGAGACTGGGCTATGGAGGAGATGAAGGAGAGCTCTGGTGGTCAGGATAGGATCCCCTTGAGAGGCAGATTGCCTGGGAGGGAAGGGTGATAACAACAGGAGAGCAGAGCAAGGAGCGTGATGGGGGGGGGGGCTTGGAAGGGGAGGATGATTAAGTTTGCAAAGTTGGGGCAAAGCAAAGCGACACACACACACACCAAACAAACAGTACACCAGAGTAGGTGCCTTTGAATGCAGTCTTACACTACTATGGACCAAGTCAGGATATGCCCACGGAGGAAAGCCTGCTAGGATGAGACCTGGAGGGAAAATGGGTCATTGTCTATCTACCATGGGTCTTCATGAAAAAATTGGCACTCACGACGAGACAGAGCAGGGGGACAAGCAGGTGCTGTGAGCCTGAAGAGCAGACATTTTGGGGAGCAGAGGATGATGAAGGTGGAGTCAGGACCCTTGGGCTCAAGGTAGCCGCGGTTTGTATGTCACAAGTAATTTAGTCTGTGTCTCTGGGCTGCAGGGTCCTCTTGTGTGAAACTGGAGAAGGTGAGCAGCCTAGGTGGCCACCCATGTCCTTTCTAGCGAGGCTGTCTACAAGTTTATTGTAGGAGAAGCACCGCTCTTTTTTTTTTTTCCTGAGTCAGAACATGGCTTTGTGGCTGTGTTTATATTGTGCTTTCGTTTGGTAATTTCATTTCATTCTCTGTCTTCTAGTATTATTTAGGGTTGTTCCCTTTTAAAATATTCTAACTTATCTCTTTCAAACTTAAGCTAAAAAGGGAGGAGGGGGTAGATTACTTCTTCCTGGCTGGGCTGAAGGATGGCAGTGATAGCTTGATCAAGCGCCTGGGTTTGCCTAGGGTAAGGGGTTTCCCAGGGCAGGGGACTTTCTTTCAGTTCTGGGCAAACTGGGGTGGTTGGTCACCCTAGTGATGAGGACAGTGGAGATCTAAAGGTGGCTGGAAGTACTCTTTTTTTTTTTTTTTTTTTTTGGTCCCTTTCTAGGAGGAGTTTCCCAAGTCTATATGCATCCCTCATAGAGATCCAGCGAGCAGAAGCAAGGGGCTGCCTTCACGCCAGACCCCTGGCTCAGCTCAGAGCGCGATTGCCAGGAAAGATGCTTTGTTAGTGCTGATTCTGTGGGGGGGGATTTTCCCTTTTTCTTTAAAGAAAAAAGAAAGGAAAAAAAAAAACACACACACACACAACAGAAAAGACCAAGTGGAAAAAAAAAAAAAAAAAGCAATGAGTTGAGAGGCGAGTGGTGAGCCCTACCCGGCCCCAGGAGACAGCACACAGCTCATTTGTTTAAATTTGCAGCTGACGCCTGCCACCTCTCCATAGGCAGCCGCACAGAGCTTCTCAGCATCAGACGGTGACCAGTCTGGTGACGCAGAGCTGCAGCGATGAGCTACCCACTAACCCTGGACATGGACTTCATCACCTATAACATGGGGGACCTGGTGAGTAGAGGCGTGCGTCTCCCTGTTGCCCACATCTGCTTGGCATTTTGGATACTCCGTGTCAAGGGAGAGGGGACAGCTTGGGAGATTCCCCCCTGACCCCCACAAGGATTACAGGATGTAGGCAAATACATGGGCGCCTGAACCTTTAGCCTCTAATTGTCCACTATATCTGTTGCCCTTAATAGCTACCAGAAGGAGGTCAGGCTCTGCCTCTCCTGTGTGACTGGGTACACAGCTCTCTCTTGGTTCTTCAATAGAGGAGCCTGTCTTTGTCTCTTTGGCTTAGAACGGCAAAGCACTTTGGAAGGGTTTTTGTTTATTTTATGTTAGTTTGTTTGCAACAGAGTTTCTCTGTGTAGCCCTGGCTGTCCTGGGAACTCTGTAGACCAGGCTGGCCTCGAACTCACAGAGATCTGTCTGCCCCTGCCTCTCAAGTGCTGCGATCAAAGGTGTGCGCCACTACTGCCTGGCTGGATGTTTTCTTAGTGTCGGTATCCTGGCAGGGCTAATCAAACAGTCAGTGTGTGGTTGTTGACTGGGAGGGTACTCAGTTGGTAGATTGCTTGCCAACCGTGCATGAAACTGGGCTCATCCCCAGCTCACGTGCAAACACACACACACACACACAGTATGGAGGTTCGTGCCTATAATCCCATCATGAGAAAGATGAAAGCAAGGGGAGCAGAAGTTCGAGACCATCCTCAGCTAGCCTAGGATGCATGAGACCTCGTCTCAAAGAATCTACATACAATTGTTCATCCTGCTGTGTGATGCTGCATGATTTCATACGTAAGGCACAATATTCTGTGTTGGATGGAGAGGTTGAGAACCTGATGTTGGCCCTCAGGTAGCTAGACAGGAGGGAGATAATCCCTGACTGAAAGGCTTTAGACAGTGGATTTTGTATAGATGAAGGAAGTGTGCGACCGGACGGCAAGGATCCTAGGGGTCAGAGTCACACAGCAGGAAATGCTAGGCTGTATGGAGCCTGCTGGGGCCCAAAGTGCCATGGAGCCTGCTGCAGCCTCCTGGGAAGGACTGTCATCTCTAGAGATAAGGTATTCTTGGAAGAATTTCCTATCACCCCTCTCTGCCACCCCAGTCTCCAGTGAAGCATGCTTGATTTGGGTGCCACTGGTTACCAAAGGATGCTGTCAGGAGCAGTTGAAGCAGAACGCCCCGGGGCTCTGGGATATGGACAGCAGAGGACTTGGACACTTCATCATGGTCTTAATCTCTATGAGCTGCTTTCTGGACAAGGCCGTGAAAGTTCTCAACCCCGGATCCCATCAGCTCTCCTGACCTAAGCACACCTTGAGGTGTCCCCTCAGGCTCTCCAGCATCTGTGGTCTGTTTCATAGCTCTTCCCGCTATGCTCCCAGGCTTGCTGGGAGAGGCTGCCTTACCCAGGTCCCAAGCTAAGAAGTGTCTGTAGCCTGTGGAGCTAGCGGTCATCGCGGCAGGTCCCAGCTCTGCGCGCCAAACCCAGTTTAAATCAACCCACCTGTTTAATCAGGACCTGCTGCAGACTGTAGGGCCAGCGCAACATCAAAATATAGGGACCCTTGGTGAAAAAGAATTAAAAATCTGAAAGATCTGTAATCCCGGCACCCAAAAGACTCAGGCAAGAGGATTGGGAGTTCGAAGCCAGACGTAGGCTACGTAGAGACTCTGATTCAAACAAACAAACAACCAAAAAACAAACAAACAAACATCAAAGCATCAAACCAATCCTGAAGTCCTTCTAAGTGCAGAATCCCTGGGACTGTCCAAGTGGTGCCCAGTGATGCCAGCTGGTCTAGGCCAGACCCCTTTAAACCCTAACTGTTCTATAGGTGGTGTGCTCCCGCCCTCGCCCTGCCCCCGGCTGCCCCTGATTTGGTCACTTGGTATCTTCTGCCCTCAAGCTGACCACCGGCTCTGACCCAGTTGGATGCCTTGGTAACCACCTGGAGACCTGGCCGTCCTGGCTTCTGAGAAACCTCAAGAGTTTCCCCTAACTGCACGCCTGCCTCACCTCACTCTGTGACCTACTAGAGACAGGTGGTAGTGGCGGGCAGAGGGGCGGCAGAGCGTGCTTATGACATGAAACGAACCTACGTTCTAAGGATGTATGCCAACTTCTTTCGTGACACATATCAAACCAAAGGTCCTCAGCTATGTGCCTGGGCATTAGTTAGGGTCTAGCTAGGAGCCCAGGAGTTCTAAGACAATCCTGGCCCTGGAGCCTTTCAATCAGGCACCTCTTATGTCCACCTACCTCCCATGTACTCTCTTCAAGGGTGACTGTCACTCTGGAACACAGGGTCTTTGGCCCTGCTCACTTTCCAAAAGGCCATAACTGGCCTTGGCACACTGCCCCCTCCTCTGTCATGGCATAAATGTCCTTGAATGGCAGAACAGGCAGAACAGTTTGCCTTAGTGGCTTCTCAATAAAATTGTGTGTTTCTATTTTGCTCTGTTTGTTATACTGTAGTTGAAAAGTGACGCCTCATACATCCCCAGCTCTTCCAAGGAGCATTTCCTGCCTTGTCGTACAGTTGAGATTGACGTTTTTCTTGGGAGTCTGGCTGAGCTTCTCTCATTGATTTTATTTCCTGCTCCCCATTTCTTGTCCTTGTCCTCGTCCTTGTCCCAGCGGATTACTGGCCCACTTTCCCAGATCACTAGGTTCGACTCTCCAACTTTGGGTTCTGAAACAGGAATCTTGATAAATCAAGGAACAACCATCCCTGTGTTCTATTTAAAGTTTTTTACATTTGTTTGCTTATAGTGTGTGTGTGTGTGTGTGTGTGTGTGTGTGTGTGTGTGTGTGTACACGTGTGCCATGACTGCTGTGTGGGGGTCAGAGGACATTTGAGAATCCCTTTTCTCCTTCCACCATGGGTTCCCAGGATCGGACTCAGGTCGTCTGGCTTGTATAATGAGCATCTTTACCCACTGAGCCCCTTTTGTCCACTTGAACTCAAAGATCATCTTTGACCACTTGACTATCTGCTTGTTTGAGGTAGGCAGGCAATCCTCATGAGCGCAAGGTCTGAACAAAAACACTAGATGGCTAAGAGCAAGCAAGGAGAACCTTGGGGTCTAGCGTAAGTATGCCAGGAAGTCACCCCCCCCGGCAAGGTGGGTCTGAGCGAACCTGAAGGAGACCCTTGCCTAGGAGAGCCATCATGAGTTGTTTCATTTCACACCTCAAACCGGAGCTCCTGGGCATGTTTGAAAACCCGGGCCTCAGTTGGGCATGTACACGGGCTAGTGATTGAGTAAATCTCCAGCCCTCAGGAGGCGAGGCTGCCATAGAATATGGTGAAGCTGGTCTAAGTTTAGCTTCTCTGACCCTTACTGACGCTCACCACGAGCCAGGAACTCAGTGGTGTGACTGGAGCCTCACGGGTCTGTCCACACAAAACTGTCTTGCTTCACCAAGGGAGTAAAAAAGAGGAACCAAAACTTGCTCAGGCTGTTTCTGGGCTTTACCTGAGAGGAGGGGAGGGTCCCCCCATTTTAACCATGTAAAAAGTCCCACAGAAGCTCCAGTGGAGGAAGCCTCCTCTGGAGGGATCAGAAATGAGGGGAAGCCTGAGGCCAACCTGCCAGGAGTTGCATTAGGAGAGAAACTAGTTTCTGTCACTCAGATCACAGAGACACGCCCCTTTCTAAGAGACACAGTCTGCCTGGTCCTGTTCCTTTGGCAGATACATAAAAAGCAACCACATATTTGGAATGCAGAGTCAGAACACAGAAACAAGTTTTCTTTTAGGAACGAAAGGCAAAATAATATTTCAAATATACACTGTCCAAGAAGAGCCAGCAAGATGGCTCAGGGGGTAAACGGTGGCTCAGGGGGTAACAGTATTTGCTGCCAAGCCTGACGACCTGAGTTCAGTCCAGTGTCTCATATGATGAAAAGAGAGAGCCATCTCCCCAAGTTGTCCTCGGAACTCTTTAAATGTACACACACACAGAGATGAATGTAATTTTTTAAAAAGGTAAACAAGTGCTATCTCAGGAAGCTGTTTTAAGGGGTTACTGGGAGGAGCATGTGACTATGTGACCCTGTCTTCACAGTGTAGACAGACATTGGCTCACAAGGTGAACTCACTTTAAACCTAAAGATGTGACAAAGAAGTACAGGTTGCTTAATGTGTCTCCCAGAGCCAAGCATGATGGCAATCGTCTAAGTACTCAAAAGACTGAGCAGGAGGGTCATAATGTTCAAGGCTAGCCTGGGCTGTATTTGTCTCAAAAAAACTGAAAAACTGGGGCTGGAGAAATGGGTCAGTGGTTAAGAGAACTTGCTAGTCTTCCAAATTCAGTTTCCCACACCCACATCCATCTGATGACCTCTTCTAGCCTCCAAGAACACATATACATACATGGCAGACACACACACACACACACACACACACACACACACACACACACATGATATATGCACACACAAAAACATACGTAAAATAAAAAGAAATCTTTTGAACAAAATACTAAAACCCAACAGCAGTACATACTCCTAATGGGCAAAACCCTCAGACAGAGATGGAAGACGATCTGCAGGCTTGGGAAAAAGGAGGACACAGAGCACATGGCAAGCAGGAGTCCTGAATTATCTCTGGGGAGCGGGGGCCTTCTGAAGGAATAGTGTGTTGAGAGGAGCAGACAGACCTATACATAACCCGCTCTCCTTCCTATTCTCCACCATGCCCCTGTGAGTCACTGAAGACTGAGATGAACGGTCCCCTGCCTACCCCACTCCCAGATCCCAGCTAGTGGCTGCAAGCACTCACCAGGGTTAGGTCTCACATAAAAGAAGACATGACCTCAGCAGGGCCTGGAAACACAAGCTCGTAATCTCAGCTACTCAGGAGGCTATGGTTGGAGGATCAAATTTTCAAGATATTGGCTACAGAGTTAGTTCAAAGCCATCCTGGGCGACTTAGTGACATGACACTGTCTTAAAACAGGTAAAAGCTGGGCGGTGATAATGCATACCTCTAATTCCAGTACTCTGGAGGCAGAGGCAGGCAGCTCTCTGAGTTCCAGGCCAGACAGGGCTATACAGAAAAATCCTGTCTTTAAAAAAAAAGTAAGGCGCTATGTGAAGTACTTGCTGTGAAAGTGTGAAGACCTGAGTTCAGGTACAAGAGAATCAATGCCTGGAGGGCTAAAAAGATGGCTCAGCATTTAAGAGCATTGGATGTTCTTCCAGAGAACCTGGTTGCAGCTCCCAGCACCTACATGGTACTCACAGTTCCATGGGATCCAACACTCTCTCTGGTATCTAAAGGCTCCATGCAGGTGGGCACAAACGTACATGCAGGCAAAACACCCAGACACATAAAGCGAAAATAAATAAATTCTTTAAAAAAAAAAAAAAAGGTGTGTGTGGGGAGGGATTCTGGCCCTTACTGGTCAGCCAGTTGGTGAGCTCAAGGTTCAGTGACCCAGTCTCATAAGATGGTGAATATTGGAAGAAGACACCAGCTACCTCTGGTTTCCATGCACACACACACACAATCACACCCAACAAAAATAGCGAGCAGAAAGCGGGCAGGGGACAATGACTGCAGATGTAGCTCAATGGTAGGCCACTCATCCAGCTTGAGCTATTGCTCATGGACAATACATTGTAGGCCTTGGAGCTGTGGTGCAGGGCCCGAGAGAGCATGATCCTCAGGGCTGGGAATCGGGGTCAGCCTGCAGCATTCACCGGCTGCCGGATAGGTTAGAAAAGCAAAGACTGCCAGTGGGAGGGGAAGAAAGACCATGCTAAGAAGCAACTCAACTCTGGGCAGGGCAGGACATGAGCGAGCAGCAGAATCAGAGGCAGGGTCCGGGCCTTCCTGAAGCCGGAACTCTTCCCTTGCACTTGAGCTCACAGATGCCCAGTGCTGGACAGTTGTGCCTGTTAGAACGTTGTCCCTCTATCAGCTGGAGCCACTTGATCATTTCTGCCCATTTCTCCTGATCTACAGCTGAGGCTCACAGCAGAGCCCAGCGCTCACCTCCTAACCCAAGGCCCTAGCCAGTCCTTGAAGACAGTTCTCATGGACTTCAGACTTCTTTTTCTCAAATCCTACGTTCCTTCCCAGAGCAGAATTTTCTAAACCCTTCAGCAGAACTAGCAAATCTTCTGAAGGCTTTGCTCGTTTAGGGGAAAACAATGATGGCCTAACCGCCCAAGTATTTTTTTTTTTTCTCATGATGTGTGTGTATGTGTGTATTCTGTATGTTTGAGTCAGGGTCTAAGGATGCTGAGTAAGCTGGTTTCAAACTCATGGGTTCAGACGCTTCTTCTGACTCAGATTCCCAACGAACAGAAGCTATAGGCCAAACTGCAGTCTGGGTCTCTAACTGCAGTCTGCCCCCCACAATAATTCCACCTGGTGAGTCTGAGCTCCCGTGTCAGCCTACGGAGGACTCTGCATTGTCAAAAGTGCTCCCCAGTCATGCCCCGTCCAAAGCAGGCTTGAGTGCCAGGAGAAAATCCAGGCTAGATCCTTGAGGAATGTCGCCTTACCTGCTCACAGAGAAATCCAGTCAGCAAACCCTAGCAGAATGGCTTGTTAGACAGCTCAAAGCAACAGAGCAGCTTCATTGCTTGGGGGAAAAAAAAAAAAAAAAAAAAAAAAAAAAAAAAAAAAAAAAAAAAACACCATGGAGCTTCGAGACTTTACTAGTTCAGAGAGTGACCCGAGTCTTGTACAGAGAGTGAAGAGGAGCCTCTGTGGACCTCATCATGGGAGGCGCACTTTCATCTTTACCTCTCCTCCCCATCCTCCTGCTGGAGCTCACAGTGCTTTGCTAACTAGGTTCCTAGCTCGTGCCTGGCTTCATTCCAGGCATCATATTTCTCGTGGGGATTACGTCCCTATAGCTTGCTTGTAAGCTGTTTGTGCTCTGTTTGGGTGCCTCCTGTGCAGCATGGGGGTGTGGCCATGTCTGGGCATGTGCCCGTGTCTATAGATGGTGTGTGCTGCCATCACAGTGGGGGTACACATGAGGGTTTCTGCCTTTCTTTTTTTTTTTTTTTAATAGCAAAGAATGAGTGAGCGTTCATCCCATTGCTGAACTGTGCTCTGCCTGCTGCCTCAGGCTAGCTCCCTTGACAGCATGTGTCTCCTCACCTTTCCACCAGGCCAGAGCCACCCTTACCTTATGGCTTCTCTCCATGGTTTGGGGGAGAGGAGTGCCCACGGCCCTGTATATGGGAAGTGGCTTTAACACTCTTTACCGCTCCAAAACATCTGTTTGACACCTTGGTATGTTGATACACACCAAGCTAGCTTCCCACCCATCTTCCTCTCCTCTGAGGCTTTGCCAAAACAATACCTCTAGGCATAGAGGAAGAGACAGACCCTCTCGCTTTACCTGGCCCTGTGGAGCTATCCCACTGATTGAACTTTAAACGGATAAGCTCATCAGCATAGAAAAGCAGTTATGAAGGGCCTCTGGGCCAGACAGGCTGGCTCGGCTTCCCAGGACAGGTTCAGCTGGGAGGTTCACCCCTCATAGTCCCCTCGACCTCCTACTGCAAGAGTCAGAGTCAGCTCTTCTATTGGAAACAACTTCCTCCAGGGACAGAGTACCCAGTTAGGCCCCAGAGGCAGGGTTTACAGAAAGATGCAAAGACCTGCATCTGTGCTGAGCCCCAGGCAGCCTGGAATTCCAAGCAGAAGGGGCTAAGAAGAACATAGGAAGATGGGGTCGACTCGGGCCTTTGAAGGAAGGCAGGAGTTTAGAGAGGCAGACTGGAAGAAATGAAGAGCCTGAGCAGAAGTGACAGGAAGCTGGCAGGGTTGCTGGGTACCAGACAGCTGATAGAATATACCTGAGGCACAGAGTGTCTGATGCGATGAAGCAGTAGGTAAGCTTTGACACATCAAAGGAGAACACATTCTGGAGATATTTATTTATTTTTATCTTCACAGGGCTGAGGCTCAAGCTTGGGGCCCTGTGTGTGCTAGGCAAGCATCCTACCTCCTGAGCTACACCTCCAGCCCACATTAGGGCAGATGTAAAGGCCTTCTCTCCGGGGCACCGAGACCCCATCCGACAGGTCTCTCGTTTCTCTCATCCACCGGCTCTGTTTTTGTCCCTGCTAGGCCAGGGCTCTGTCATAGAAATGTATGTCCCTCTTTTGTTTGTTTGTTTGTTTGTTTCAGGGACCCAAGCAGTACAGGCTAGCCTGGAATAAGCCCAAACTCCAGGGCCTCTTGAGATATGCATGCCACCTTGGGGCCTTGGTGCTGTATGGGTGCCCTGTTGTTGGTTCTGACATTGAGCCATGCTGTGTGGTAAATGTCTTTCCCTAAGAGGCCAGACACACCATAAACAGCATTTCCTTCCAAGGTCGAGTTGCGTTCTGCTGTGTGTGAAACCTGACCCATTTCTCCGCTGATGGACATTATCACAAAAATGGCTTTTTACAAATGGTTTTACTATTGAATAAGAAATGAGAAAACAAGACAGAGACAAAAAGCCACCTGTTCTTTACAGGTGATGGGGAACCATTAATGGACTCTAAGCAGGACATTACTGCTATAGGACCTGTGCAGGGTTTTTTGTTTGTTTTTGAGACAGAATCTGACTATACTGATAACAGAACTCAAATTGTGGGCTTAAGCTGTTCTCCTCAAACTTCTGAGTAGCGCCTGGCTGGGATTTGTGTATGAGAAAACTCAACCATCCACTGGGTAGGAAGTGGACAAGAATATAAAAGCTGGTAAGAAAAGGACCTGTATGGCTACAGTGATGGCTCCATAGTTAAGAGCATTTGCTGCTCTTTCAGCGGACTGGGGTTCAGTTCCCAGCGCCCACATGGTGACTCACACTTCCTGTAACTCCAGTTCCAGAGGAGTCAATGCCTTCTTCTGACCTCCATGGGCACCAGGCACACACACAGCACACGTACATACATGTAGGCAAAACACTTATACACATAAAATTTTAAAAAAAATTAAGTCTAATTTTTTTTCAAAAAAAAAAAAAGGGAAAGGAAAGAAAAGGACTCAGAGAGAGAGGGGGCAGGACTGAGGTGATAGCAGACAGGTGGTGGATGGCATCATCATTGTACCGTGTGTCCCCATCCCTCCCTAAAGAGCCACCTGCTCCAGGGACCAAAAGACCAGGATGGGGAATCCGTTTACCCACTGGTGGAAGGGAGTACATGACCTACAACTAGGGTGTGCCTGGGTGGCAAGAAAGATTTAAGGTAACCAGTGAACCAACCACTGCTGGCAGGAAGCCCTCCCTCTCCTCACAGAGGGTTAGAATAAGATTGCCCAGAGCCTAGGGGTCAGAATACCTCGCTATCTCTTGCCTCCCTGGGGCCCATCACTTATTCACTGCATTTGAACCCCTCGTCAGTAGTGTGTAATTGGCGTTGTATTGCCCAGAAAGGAGGTTGGCCAGGGGAGGGCAGAAAGAACAGAGTTGGGAGTTGAGGAAGAGCAGGTGCAGGACAGCTGTGAGTGAAAGGTATGAAAACAGGCACACTGTCTTCCTCTGTGGTTAAGCAGGCAAACCTGAGAGCTGGGGTGATGGAGGGCGGTGACGGGGGGTGGGGGGAGGATGTGGAGGTAGGAACTTCCGGAGATATAACAGGCGCACCTCCCTTCTTTTCCACTCAGAAGAGGCTTCCTCCCTTCCCCGTGTCTGGTCTCCCTGTGTGTGACTCATTTGTCTCTGCTACAGGGTTTCTGTGCCTAGGGAGTTTGCTCTCTGGTTGGGAAGTGGCTGGAAGCTCGGTCTCTGCCCCTCCCCCAGAAGTCTTTGGAGGGAAGCTCAGGCAATGTCGCTCAGTGGTAGAAGTATTAGACTCTGGAGACAGGCAAATGTGCCTTTAAGCAAACCCCCTCTTTGAGCAAGACACGACTGAAAAACAGATTACATACCTCAAGCTTGTGTGGATTAAACCAGATGGGAGGCCATTTCCTCAATCTCAGCAATAATCAAGACAGGAAGAAGGGGACAAATGAAGAGGAAGTAAGCAAGCCACAACCATACCCTCCCCAAGGCAGGATCTTAGGTTTACTCCCCACCTTTCAGAATTGGAACACTGGCTTCTTGCTCCAGTTGTGTCCCATCCCCAAGTGTCAGTACAGACTGCAAGCCCTAAGCCTTCCACATCTAAGAATACATGGACACAAGACATCACCCTGGTCCCTTTTGCATACAAAAAAACCCCTGAAGTTTCAGGCCAGGGTTGTGGGTCAGTGGTGCAGCACTTGCTTGGCATTCACAACCTCCAGCACTGCCAAAAATTAAAACTAAAAAATAAATAAATTTAAGAAGCTGGATATGGAAGCCTGGTACGGTGGTGCACGCCTGTGATCCTAGCACTTGGGAGGCGGAGGCAGGCAGATCTCTGTGAGTTCAAGGCAGCCTGGTCTACAAAGCGAGCCCAGGACAGCCAGGGCTACACAGAGAAACCCTGTCTCAAAAAAAAAAAAAAAAAAAAAAAATAGGCAGAAGGAAGGAAAGAAGGAAAAGATGGCATGATTTGTTCAAGAGCACACCAAGGGGAAATGGAATAGAGCGGACAAAAATTAGTTAGCCTGGAAGGACAGAACAGATCGCAGGTAGTTTCCCCTCAGAGAAAAAAGACGGGGCTGTTGTTCTTATTTTTCTCTCTCTCTGTTCTTGCATTACCAGGAATTTGCCTTCTACGGTAATAGCACGGAGATCCCCTTCCAGGACGGTCAGTTCTGCTCCACAGTGGAGGGGCCCCTGCTGGCCTCCTTCAAGGCGGTGTTCATGCCGGTGGTCTACAGCCTCATCTTCCTCCTGGGCATGATGGGAAACATCCTGGTGCTCGTGATCCTGGAGAGGCACCGGCACACTCGGAGCTCGACCGAGACCTTCCTGTTCCACCTCGCAGTGGCCGACCTCCTCTTAGTCTTCATCCTGCCATTTGCAGTGGCCGAGGGCTCTGTGGGCTGGGTCTTAGGGACCTTCCTTTGCAAAGCCGTGATCGCTCTGCACAAGATCAATTTCTACTGCAGCAGCCTGCTGTTGGCCTGCATCGCCATAGACCGTTACCTCGCCATCGTCCACGCCGTCCACGCCTACCGCCGCCGTCGCCTCCTCTCCATCCACATCACCTGCACAACCATTTGGCTGGCTGGCTTCCTGTTTTCCTTACCGGAACTCCTCTTTGCCAAGGTTGGCCAGCCTCATCACAACGACTCCCTGCCACAGTGCATCTTCTCCCAAGAAAACGAAGCCGAAACCAGAGCCTGGTTCACCTCCCGATTCCTCTACCATTTTGGGGGCTTCCTACTACCCATGCTTGTGATGGCCTGGTGTTACGTGGGGGTGGTACACAGGCTATGCCAGGCCCAGCGGCGCCCTCAGCGGCAGAAGGCAGTCAGGGTGGCCATCTTAGTGACAAGTATTTTCTTTCTCTGCTGGTCACCCTACCACATTGTCATTTTCCTAGACACGCTGGACAGGCTGAAGGCCATGAACAGCAGCTGTGAGCTGAGCGGCTATCTTTCTGTGGCCATCACCGTATGTGAATTCCTGGGCCTGGCCCACTGCTGTCTCAATCCCATGCTCTACACCTTTGCCGGAGTAAAGTTCCGAAGTGACCTGTCTCGGCTTCTGACCAAGCTAGGCTGTTCTGGCCCAGCCTCCCTTTGCCAGCTCTTTCCCAACTGGCGCAAGAGCAGTCTCTCCGAGTCAGAGAACGCCACCTCTCTCACCACCTTCTAGGCTGCAGAATGTCCGCACCCCCTTCTTTGCTTCTGTTTCCCTCGGGAGCAGAGAATGATGCTAGAAGTCGTTCCAACAAGAGCTGGGCTTCGAAGAGCTATTTGGGCCAGTGTCTCTAGATGGGACAGCTAGATGAACTTTTTCTAGAACGTCCCTGAAGCTCTTCTGCCAGCCGTCAGGCTAGACTAGAGCCCCAGGAAGGGAAGAAAGCTGAAGACTAAGCAAAAGCTATCCTGACCACCTCTGTCACTATGAGGTGAGGACTGACTGCGTGTTCCTAGTGAGGACCGCGCACACCTCTCATCCTAACCAGCCCAAGTTAAGAATCAACTTTACAGCTGGAGAGATGGTTCAGAGGTTAAGAACACTGGCTGCCCTGCCAAAGGCCCTGCGTTCAATTCCCACCAACCACGTGGTGATCTTAACCATCTATAGTGAGATCTGGCACCCTCTTCTGGCCTGCTGGCTCACACAGAGGAAGAATAAATAAATCTTTTAAAAAATCAGCTTTACTTCTTTTCTGGCCATAAGGAAAACCATCTACGCTTGCAGCCTACAATCTCATCTGCCTCCTGATTATGAGCCCCAGAATCTCCTCCCAGAATGCATTTCATCACCCACCACTGAGGACTAGCCAGCTGGCCACGGAGTATGGCCTTAACATGCTTGTCTCCCAAATACAGACTCTGCCAGACCTTCAATGGTGCCTGTTCTCTTAACTGAGCAGGAAGCTGAAACTGATGTACTTTAGGTAGCTGTCTGGCTCTAACCAAACCAGCACTGGGTCAGCCCCGTGTTACTGGATCTTGGATTACAGACTGAGGACAAGTTCCAGAAGGCCCTGGAAGCTAGCCAGTATCCCAAGACGAGTAAAGAGCAAGCCAGCAGGAAAGAAGCCCAGTGGAGAAATGGAAAGACACATTCTCTAGGCCCCAAAGAGGGGCAAGTAAATATCAAACCCAGCTGTCTTCTCTACCCATGGACCAAGCTTCCAGACTACAGGGAGAGGAGATCCAGGGCCGTAGTGAATTCTGGGTATTGATGGGAAAGAAGGTTGTAATGGAATCTTTGGTTTCTTTTAAAACTCAGTTATGGGGGATGGAGGGATGGCTCAGGCGTTAAGAGCACTGGGCTGCTCTTCCAGATGGTCCTGACTTCAATTCCCAGCAACCACATGGTGGCTCATAAGATCTATAATGAGATCTGGTGCCCTCCTCTGGTGTATAGGAATAATGCAGATGGAATACTGTATAAATAAATAAATAAATCTTTAAAATAAAAATAAAATTCAAACTCAGTTATGTTACCTAAATATGCTTTTGCTTTAATCCCAAGTGTGGGCCGTGGTCTTTGCCAGCTGGTAACGGCCTGCCTTCTGCAGCACGGAGAGGGGCGTGGTCTAGGATTCTGAGGGACATAAACAGGAGACCCCAGAAAGAAAAGGTGTGGCAGTTTGGGGAGACGAGAGACCTTCAGTGTGGGAGATTGGATAGACACAGGAGATACGCTTTGTAGTACAGCAGCTTGGAGGAGACAGACTGAGAGAAACGTTTCAGCGCAGGAGCTTGGAGGGACTGCTCGCTGCCTTTGCTGTTGCTGGAGATTGGTACAGCCCTGAAAGAACTCATCGACCCTAAACAGCCAGGAGAAGTAAAGGGCCTGCACCCTCTCTCCACTAACCTTCTCTCTCTCACCTAGGGTTCAAGGGTTGCCAAAAGGAAGGGAGAGTTTAAAGACAAGCACAACAGTCTAACTTGCCTCTCTGGCAACCCTTGGGGCCTGTGGAAAGTAAGATAACAAAGCAGGCCTAGCCTCAGGAGACGGGGCGCTTGGCTAAGAGAATGAGGACAGAGGTCCCTGTTTCACATTGGCCACCTGGGCAAGCAAGTCGCCAAGCCCCAGGAGGTGCTGGGAGGGTACTACCCAGAGGAAGCCAGTCCACACTTGCTTAGGGGAAGCCAGCAGGCAATTCTGAGAGCCCCTTCCTCCCAGGCACTGATCGAGGAGGGGATGGGGATGTTAGAGGAAGTGGGGTTGCCCCTGGGGGACCCCAGTAGGGAAATTAGTGCTATAGCTTCAAAGACTGTACCCTCATTGCAGAATGGCGGGAGACAGCTGGAGGTCGCCTCTTCTGCTCCCGGCATCCAACAGCCAGTTGGGCAGTGGAGAAACCAGACACAAAAACAAAAAGGCAAGAGATAGCACTTTTGAATTTTCTCTTTTTAATAAAAAGGCACCTATAAAACAGGTCAATACAGTACAGGCAGCACAGAGACCCCCGGAACAAGCCTAAAAAGTGTTTCAAAATAAAAACCAAGAAGATGTCTTCACATATTGTATTTATATATTTATATTTATATATATATTTATATAATGGTACAAAATGGCTGGGGTATGGCCATGGATGGAGAGGAGAAGGCTGGCCTGTGGAGATCACCTTGGGAAGCTAGTGGTAGAGGTGGGAGACGAGGGCGCCAGAAGGGGGCATCGGGCCCTCTGTGGGCCCAGATGGAAGCAGGGAGGGCAGGGTTTGGCAGGAAGGGACAGGTTTCCACCCGTCTCTCAACACAGAGACCTTGGCTATGGCCTCTGGGAGGGGAAGGGGAAGGCAGGGGCCTGCAGCCAGCTCTGAAGGGGGAGTGGTGTCTGACCTGGCTGACGACGGACAGCACCAGACTGGGAGAAGTGGGCACAAATTCCCTTTGTATTACAGCTGCCAAGGCAAAACCAGGCCCTGCAGGTCAGAAAGGCTGGGGACGGGCTCTGGTAAAAGACACCCTGTCTAGAATGGCCCTTGGCCCTGGAGGCAGGACAGGAAAGGCCTTAGCCAGGGAGCTGCCCGCCACCTTACAAGGCAGGAAAGGAAGTGAGAAAGCAGGAGTAGTTTACTCCTGGGACCAAGGGAGACAAAACACCCATTCCTGTATGGCTTCAGTCTGACCAGTGGAGGGTGAGGGTCTCTCCAAAAGGGGAGGCAGTGGCTGTGCCTGGGTGGGCATAGACAGATCTGGTACATGACCCTGAGCCCTGGACAGAAGGACCTTGCCAGAGAGTGGGCAGGCGGGGGAGGCAGCAGGCTGTTCTCTTCCCGGCCCCCCTGCCTTCCCTCACTCCACGCTAGGGGTGGAGGCCGGAGGGCCAACTCTGTTCCTTCCTTCTTTGGTGAGAAGCAAGTGGTGGTTTCTAGAAGAGTCTGTGCCCTGAGGAGTTAACTGGCCCAAATCATGCTAACCCCTCCACAGCTCCAGTCTATGGGGCCACAGGGCTTCAAGTTCTGACTAAGATGTAGCAGCAGAGGCACCCAGGCCAGGGGCCCTATGTACACGCGCACACCTGCTCTCCGGAAATCACTCAGCAGCAGACAGGCGGCCAAAGTAGTGGGAAGGGGGAGGTCTCGGCCCTCCCGGGCTCACCATATGGAAGCCTAAATGGTCTGACCTCAGTTCATAGGTGGGACACATGGAGGATGCGGAGGACTGTATGTCTCTGGGTCCAGGGGAATGGAGGGAGCGATCATTTGAAGGAGGGGGGAGGGTCTTTTTTTTTAATCTTTTTTTTTTTGTGTGTGACTTCTATCAAAACACAGAAATACGGCACACGCACAAACCGGCACAAAAGCGCAGCTCTATTTACAGCTCCACGGGCACCTGCCCACCCGGCCAGCTGCCTGCAGGGGGCATGAGAGAGGTCAGCCCCGTAAGCAGGGAGAAGAAATGAGGAAGACAGAGGGGAAAAACTGAGAAACCGGGCAGAACCTGAAGCACTGACGAGGGAGGTGACGGTTCCACAAAGGGACAGAGGATGGGAAACCCTTCTCCTCCTTCCTCTCTCCCCCAAGAACCCCCAAAGCGTAGGTGACAGCGGCGAGAGGGGCAAAGACAAAGGGAAATAGAAGCTCCATAGGAGAAGGAACAGCAGGGAGGGGTAGTCCCAGCGCCCACAACTGAGCAAACAAATGCCAATTCCAACTCCCCGCCCGACTCTTGCCACTTCCCCCTAAGCTGCCGGCACATCAGGTTTCCACAAATGCCACTCCCCACACAAGCCCCTTCCCACCCCTCACCCTACCCCTGGACCCAGGCCATCCATCCCAACACTGGAGGAAAAAACAAAAACCAAAAACCTTTTTAAAGTTAACATATTCTCAGTATCCCCAGCTCCAGACCCCCTACCCCGAGGGGCGTGCTAGAAGGGTAGATTGGCCATGCTGCCCGGCGGCGTCGGGAGGTAACCCATCTGGCTGTCCAGAGACACACTGCGCTGCCGCAGAGGGTGGGCCACCATGAGGTTCTGCTGGGGTGGAGGCCCCATGAGGGAGCCCTGTGGGGAGAGCATGTGGGGAGGCTGGGTGTAGACCTCACCCCCCACACCACGCTGCTTCATCAGCATGAAATTCTGCTGGGCCATGAGGCCTTGCGGTGGGGACATGACCCCCTGCTGCAGCCCGTGGGGCACCATGCCCTGCTGTGGGGGCACACCTGTCCTGCTCAGCAAGGACATCTGTCCAGGGTGGCACATGGACATGCTGAGCCCCCGCTGGACCCCCTGTTGGCCTGGTAGGTTGGGGGGCCGAGAGGGCGTCTGCTCCGCCATCATGTTCTGCAGGTTCATGAGATGCAGATTTGGGGCCTGAGCCTTGGGGGGCTGGTTCTCACTCTTGGGGAAGTACTGGAGCGTGCTGCTCGGCTTCTCGGAGGGGATGATCCTGGATAAGTCGAACTCGGGAATGCCGGTAGGGGTGGGCCGGATCACCTCACTCAGCTCTGGGTCGTTCAGTACAGATGCCACCCCAGGGAGCACCCCAGGCGGGTATGCGTCGCCCATTCGGCCAGCCATGCCTTTGCCCATCAGGTGCTGCTGGGGGGGGATGGGACCAGGTGGCTGGTTGGGCAGGTCCTCAGGGGGCAGGGGCATGCCTGAAGGGTAATGCTGCTGCAGGCCAGGGCCCCCACCCCCACCCCCAGCGGGGGCCATGGCACCATGGGGTTGCTGCAGCCGAGGAGGAAAGGGCATCATTTGGGAGGAGCTGGGCACGGGGCCACAAGGGGTATTTAGGGAGTCTGGGCCTCCTGGAGCCATCATCATTGAGTTTTGAGAAGGGCCCCCTGTCCCCTGTGCATTGGGGTGCAGTGGAATGTTGGACCCCAGAGGGGTGGGGGAGGGCAACATAGTAGGTTGAGGTTCATGGGACAGGGGCTGCTGGCCTGGCAAGTTCATGCCCATGGGGCTCTGGGCAGTGGCGGAGTTCAGGTGCATAGGGTTGGGCTGGTTATTGCTGACACCTGTGGGGAAAGAACAGGGCATTAGAGGCTGCGCCTCCCAGTCCTTCCCAACC
This sequence comes from Psammomys obesus, assembly GCF_907164565.1. Classification (NCBI taxonomy): domain Eukaryota; kingdom Metazoa; phylum Chordata; class Mammalia; order Rodentia; family Muridae; genus Psammomys; species Psammomys obesus. Next base: position 6,450,808 of record NW_026596039.1, on the reverse strand, counting down.
CCACTTGAGGGCTGGGCTCTGGCCTAGGTTTCACTAAGTGATGGCAGTCACTGGAACAGGGCCCCGGAGCTCACACCACCCCCACGACCAGAGACTGCGGAAGTATGCCGAAGCCAGCACGGCCACTGGAGGGATTCCTGGTTAAACCCGAGGCTCCCAGAGAGCTTTGGCTCCTCGCACCTGGCCCAGAGCCCTGCGGTGGTGGGGGTGGGGGCAGCAGGGGCCGGTCGGGCAGAAGCTCGTCGTCTGAGGTGGCGATGGTCTTGATGGCATTGTGGTAGAGCGGGGTGGAGCTGGGCATGGCGTACTTGGACATCTGGGACATCATCAGCGACAGAGGGTTCTGGGAAGGCGTGGGGTCTGGGGAAGATGTAAATGGTAGGCTGGGGTTCACGAGGCCACTGGGAGGGTTGGCAGGAGGTGCCGAGGAACTGTTGCGGGGGCCGCTAGGTGGGAGGGCACCTACAGACATGGAGAGACAGAAAGAGAGCAGGGGTCACTGATGACAGAAGGCTGAATTTGGCTGGTGGTACTCAGAGGGTCTAAGGAAAGGTCAGCTTCCCCCCAAATCTCCACCTCACTTCAGGCACACCCACACCTCAAGGGTCGCAGGCTCCTTGTAATCCCTGTAGCAGTTAAGGCAGTGGGGAGTCCCAAGTCCCAAGTGGGACCCTTCAAGATGCTAGATGTACCGGGAGCTCTGTGTAAGAGGCCCCAGCACAGCTGCCACCACGGCCACCACTGCCCCTGCAGGAACCTATCCGCCACCAAGACTCCAACCCACGTCCACCCAAACGACTCACCCTGTTCCATGTTGCCCAGGGTAGAGGAAGAGTTCATGTTGAGAGGCGGCTGCTTATTCTGGGAGACCCCAGGACTAGGCATGGCCGTTTTAGGAGAAGCAACCCAGCCCGGAGAAGGCACCGCCATGGAGGGAGACTTGAGCCTGCTGGGTGAGCCAGTGGGTGAGCGAACACTGAGGGAAGAGCTGAGGACCTGGGGTGACTTGAGAGGTCCTGGTGGGTTGGCAGAAGGCAAGGGCACCATCTGCGAGGGAGTCTGAGGTGACTTGAGGTTGGCAGAGGGTGAGGTGACCAGGGGGGAGTGCACCTGGCTAAGGGTGGGTGACTTCAGATGCCCCATGCCTGGAGAGCCCATCTGATTAATACTGATGGTGAGATCCGAAGGCCGCCTGCCTAGCCCCCTATTGGGGGCTGAGTGCACAGGCCCAGGAGGATTGGATGCAGGGGGCAGAGGCATATGGCTAAGCCGGGAGGTGCCCACAGTGCCCATCGGCATTGAACTCTGATCAGGGCTGAACATGTCTGGAGTGTTGCCCATGTCCTGGGGCATGGCTTGGTAGGGTGCCTGGCCCCCAGAGAAGCCCTGCTGGCCCTGGCTGGGAAACTGTGACGGCATGAGCATCTTCTGCGGACCGCCCATCATGCCACTGCTGTTCTGGGCCCGAACCCGAGCCATCTCTTCAGGACTGAGGCCCTGAGGCCCCATCATGTCTCCGGGGCCTCGCATCTTCTGTGACATCAGCATCTGCTGCTGTGGCGTCATCTGCACATTCAGGTTCATGTTCATGTTCATGTTCACATTCATGTTCATGTTGAGGTTGCCCGGCCCCATAGGTGTGTCCACCTCCCTCAGCCCAGACTGTCCCATGGGAGGACTCAGGAGGCCCCGGCCTCCGCCAAACTCTATGCCCATGGGAGTGCCAGCCAGGCCATCTCCACCAGGCATCTGCCCCTGGAACATGGCAGGATCCATCTGTCGGTGTGCCTGTATCATCCGTTCCATTTCCATGCTCTGTCCCATGCCACTGCCTGACATGCCCAGGGGACGCTGCATGCCCATTGACCGCTTCTCCAGCAACTGGTGCCTCAGCAGCTCCTCCCGGACACGAGGGGTCATGAATCGCTCTGCCTCACCCTGCCCACCTGGATAGGGCACGGCATTCTGGGCAAAATTGCTGGGTCCCCCAATAGGGGGCAAGTCTTCAGTCCAGCCCATGCCTGGCCTTACCGGTCTCTGCATGGCATTCATGGGTACCTCCATGGGTATACTCTGCATACCTCCAAATCCGGGCACCCTTTGCATCTGGTTGCCTGGGAAACGGGGACCAGGGAAGGGAGGTCCAGCTCGGAGCTGCATGGGATCTTGGACGTCCATCGGTCCCCGGAGTTGAGTACCCATCCCAGGTGGCCACTGATCCCCAGGTTTGCTGTGGTAAGGAGGTGGCGGGCCCCTCCCCACGATGCCCCCCATGCCCAGCATGTCTTGCAGAGGGCGGCCCCCGTGCAATCCAATCTGCTCCTCTTTCCGCCTCTTCTCCTCGTAGTACTCCTCCTGCAGCTTGCGCCAGGCCACCTGCTCAGGCGTCAGGCTGTCCTGGCCCAGCCTCTGCATCATCATGTTCATCTGCTGCCCCATGTCCCCACCCTGGGGGTGCCCCGGCACTTCATGCTCCAGTGGGGGGCCTCCTAGGCTCTGTGTCTGTGAAATCATCGACTGCAGGGGTTCCTCGTACTTCTTCAGCCCACCGGGAGGTGCCGAGGGAGCCTGCTGAGCGGCGGGCGGGGCTTGTGCTGCGGGTCCTCCGTCACCAGCTCCTCCAGGGGGCCCCTTGAGGAAGGGCTCGGCCTCCCCACTGCGGAGCAGCAGCCTCTCGATGTCTCGCAGTGTCTGGAGAGAGCGTTCCCGGTGCTCCAGCTGTTCTTTGGACAGGCCCTCGGAGCCCACCAGGTTCCTCTGCCCGTTTCCTGTGGGGGTGGCCTCCCCAAGTAAGGCTGAGCCAGGGGCACTTCCGGGGTCCCCTCCAGGAGGCAGAGGGTTGTTAGCAGCAGCGGCCGTCGGGGTGTTAGGGTGGGTTCCCCCGGTCCCGCCACCTGTGCTGGCAGCTCCCACTGAGTTGGGGGCCAGGTCCTGACTCGTGTCTTCAGGAGGCCCCTCCGGGGGCAGAGAAGGAGGGGCACTGCCAGGGGCTGGGGGTGGCGGTGGAAGCGGAGGAGGCTGAGACTGCGGTGTGCCCGCTGATGGCGTGTTCAGGGGTAGTGGTTCCGGGGTGGGGGCCACTTTAGGGGCCTGCGGGAGGACAAAAGTAAAGACTGAGACAGCCCAGGGGCCGTCCCGACCCACCTCAGAACCAGGCAGGCCACCACGCTCACCTGATCCAGTTTGGCCCGGGGCACGTTCTGCTGGTGGTAGGTGAGGATGGACTCGGCCCGGCCCTGCAGCACGGCCTCTGCAGCCCTGCATCGGGGAACAGTGACCCGCCGCTCAGAGACGGACCGACAGGGCCCCACCCTCACCAACCCACCTTGCCCCCACGCTAGGCATGGGTAGACAGAATCCCCTCATCTGTCATGGCTCCCAGAGACTTACGTGTTAGCCAGCTGGGTAGTGAAGACATACACGAACTGTGATGGGGGCTTTCCTGGGACGCCCCCACCCCCACCCCCAGGGACATCTGGCCGGAGGCCCGGTGGGGGGCCATGTGGGGGTCCTGGTGCACTGCTCTCATTGAGGGGCAGTTGTGCGGTTTGGCCAGGACCCAGCTGTGGGGCCGCCATGGCTGGGTCTGCTACATTACAATCTGCAAGAGGAGAGAAAAAGGATGGCAGGTGAGAGGTCCAGATGTGGGAAAGGGAACCAGCTGGTATTCCTGCCCTGGGACGCTCACTGCCTCATAACCCGTGCCCGGAGGGTCATTTGTCCCCACAGTCTCTGTGTTTACCAGTCTGCCTTTCCATGCTGACACCAATCTTTGCCTAAGATGGCCAGAATGATGACTATGTAGAGAAAAGAGGGAACATGTGGCAGATGCCCCAAAGTTCTGCTTAGCTCTTCCTAGAGCACTCCCACTGCCGGGTGAGAGAGAGAGAGAGAGAGAGAGAGAGAGAGAGAGAGAGAGAGAGAGAATATACTGTCTAATGATCTAAAGAAGAAAGCAGGGAGGCCGTAGTAACAGCAATGATTCAAACAACAGTCAGCTTTTCATCCAAGCCCACGATTCACTGACTGTGATTTTTACAAGAGATAGCATTTGGCTAAGTCTCAATTTCTTCACCTACAAAATGGAAATACTACTTGTCCCTGCCTGGGGACAAGTCAAAGAAAGATGTTTACTATGCCACAAAGCAAACCATCAATTTCAACAAAGGAGTCAGAAAGGCAGTATAGAGCACAAGTTCCCCCTCTGCTTTCACAAAATGATGAGCACAAGATTTCTGTCACTTCCGATCACCAAGAATCCTATGGAGGTGTCCCCACCAACAGCCAGTGAGCAAAGCCTGTAGTGGTGGATCCAGCAGCGTGGCCCCTAATTCAGTTAAAGTCTGACATTTTTCTTTCCCACGGGTAGAGGGATTCAGGCCAACAAAACTGGTCCCCTCCCCACTGCTAATGCAAGCTCCAGGTCGGTCTGCCTGTGGATGACCTGCAAATTGGGGTTTCCTGGATTCACTCCTCAGATTCTACCAGATGCCAGAGCAGCTGGAATACCTTACTTCTGTTTATCAAAAGGACACTACAGGAGCCTGAGATGGCTCAGTAGGTAAAGTCACCTGTTGCCAAACCTGACAAACCCCTGGGACCCATGACCCACACTGTGGAAGACAAAAACTGACACCTACAGATTTTTCTGACCATCTCCCCCATGCACCATGTGGTACACACACACACACACACACACACACACACACACACACACACACACA